>NC_053022.1:99929528-99982095 GCF_003073215.2 Triticum urartu
GGGGCGGCGGGGTGGTGGTGGTGGCGGGGCTCGGGGGCGGCCTTTAAAGGGGGCGGGGGCAGCGGCTTGCTTGGGCGAGATGGTGCCCGGGGAGGAGTCCGGCTCGGACTCCCCTCGGCGTCCGAGCTATGCATGGCGGCGCGCGCGCGCGAGGAAGACGGCCGGGACGGGCCGGCTGGGCTTCGGCCCAGCTGGGCCGGAAACCTTTTTTTAAATATAATTCCGCCGAAACTAAGAAAAATCCTAGAAAATAAAATTAAAAAAATCTAATATTGCCAAAATAAATTTTCACCGTCTAAATAAAATATTTAGAACAAGATGAACATTTTCTTGGCCCTAAAATGCAATTTTGAAAACGTGCAATTTTTCTAATGCAAATAAAATCCAAAAAAATCAAATGAAATCAAATAAATGATTTTAATATTTTTCCTCCAATATTTCATTTATTTTGGAGAATTCATATTATCTCCTCTCATATATTTTAACATGAAATATTTTCGGAGAGAAAAATAATTAAAACAAAAAATCCTCGTTTCGATATTTGGTAAAACCCAAATATGAAAACAGGGAAATCCCCAACTCTCTCCGAGGGTCCTTGAGTTGCTTAGGATTTCGAGGATTGCGGAACGAAAATGCAATAAAATATGATATGCATGAATGATCTATGTATAACATTCCAAATTGAAAATTTGGGATGTTACACTCTAGTACTATATAGCGGAAATAAGTCTTCCGTGCTAGCATGCCTGTTCACTTCATTCTCCAGGTATCTTCCATATTGCGAGCAGAACCAAATTATCATGCATGTGGAAGAGCGAAGATGGTCCCTTTATTTTTTGATGAGGATAACCGTGTATTCCTTAACCAGAGAATGTTGTGTCTCCCACACAGGCGCCAATATCCATCTGAACTAGCTACGCCACATTTTTTTATCTGTTTGCATAGGTTCCACCTATCAGGAAGGATGGGCACGTACATGAACATGTACGACTCCTCAGTCTACCCACATAGCCTTTTCATTTAGTCTACATAGCAGTCTAATCAACTGCCTGCACGCCACTTCTCCCATTTACTTCTCCATCAGGAACCGATTTTGCTTGGCTTCTTCACCTCCCCTTTGTCTTCATTTGCATCCAAACCCCACTACGTTCACATTGTTTTAACCTATTTAAATAATCATCTACTACTTCAGTTAGACTAGCCATCTAATCCTAATTCTCCAAACCATAGCCCTCCTTTCCAGCGGTTCCAAATGGCGAAAGAGATCGAGATGCAGGTTTTTAGCATCCAACATGTCCTCATCGAAGGCTCGTTGAGCATAGTTGCCACCGTCACTGTCCACCCAAGGGTTGTTCGGAAGTGGATCAACAATGTATCCAACTCCCTCGAAAAGGTAGAGACGAGGATCATCGGTCTCGACGCAGAGTACACGGAGCATGCCACTGGGAAGATCCAACGCGCCGCCGTCCTTCAGCTGTGCCTCGAAGATGATGTTTTGGTGTACCACATCATACACGCGCCCTCCATACTAGGTGAGCTTCACTATTTCTTGTCTCGGGAGGACATATACTTCTGTGGGGCAGCCATCTAAGGGGACAAACAGAAGATGGAGCCGTACAACCTTGATTTCAAAAGCATCGCTGACCTACAAACCAGAATCAAAATTCCTGTAGAAGATTGTGATAAACAGACACCATCCCTATTCGACATAGAAAATTTTGTGCTTGGTACAAATCTTCAGAAGGGTGACGAGACGGTGGCATTAAGGTCGTCTGGATGGGAGAATTATCCCTTGATGTACGAGCAGAGAAAATATGCTGCCCTCGATGCCCGTGTGAGTTTCGAGATAGCCGCAAGGTCCAAAGAGCTTGTTGCGAAGCCGTCTCCCACAGAAAATGAGAACATGAAGAAGAAGAAGAAGATAAGGCTGCACCAGCAGCAGGGCATTATGGATGGATGAACTATTTCCTCTCTTGTACAAAAAAATTATTCCCTCTTGGTGTATATTGATATAGATAGACTATTTCGATGGTGTGCATGTCTTTGGAACAAGTAGTAGCGTGGGTCTGCTTGACTATAAGGAACTATTTATCCGCCTAGCTTTCTCTACTACTCCTTCCAGTGATCGGTATGCAATGCATGTGTCCGTAGACATGACATCTTTTCCATGGAATTTCAACTACGGTGACCATCATGTTTCATCCACTGCCACTCGCGATTCCCATGACGCCGCTCCAACCCACGGCACCACGTCCCCTGACGTGCGCCTCACCCCTCTCGGCCGCACCACCCCTCTGCCTTTGTGTGCATGACATGTGGGCCACCTTAAATGCGGCGAGCATGAAGTTTCTACCAAAGCCACACGCGATTCCCATGATGCCGCATGAACCCATGACACCACACGTCCCCCGACCTACGGCTCACCCCTCTCGGCCCCTCTGCCCCTCTGCCTTCGGGAGCATTACATGTGGACCAGCCACCTATCGGGTCCACATGTTATTGACTCAAAGGCAGGTGTAGTAAGGCGCTGAAGCTCAGTCCCGAGGGCCCTGAGAGGGAAATGTGACTCATGCGCCAGGCTGGTGCTACCGCTGCACGAACTCGTGCCAAACTCGAGATTTGTTTCTTTACTATACATGCACGCAATGATTTAATGGACACTGTAATCTCAACGTGTGATGGGGAGCTCTAAATTTGCATTTGAAACTTATAAAACAAAAAGATTCAAAACAAATAAACTGGGAGAGAGGGAGTATATCATAGGATGTGTCCCATACGAAACAAGTCCCCTGGTTTGTCACCATGAAGATGCGGTTAGAAAGGAGCACAACGTCTTCATACTCGTATGGCAACAAATCGGCCACAGACAGCATGGTCCACCTTTGACCGCCATGTGCAAGGTTCGTGCTATCTTATTCAATCTCACCGTGGTTCCATCGTACCAATTCATGCGGTGGCCCATTGCATGGCTTATCCCAATGTTGGACAAAGGTTCTACGGGAACGGTGTCACCGTTGTAAATGTTGTGCAAATTGATGTTGGTACCCTCCCGTACATATGCAAGCCAATCTCCACTCGCACCGAGCCTAACCTGTGAAACAGTGGGTAGGGGGAGAATTAGGAAATGGACACAGAAGTAGTCTTTAGAATGCATTTACTATGTGATCAAACTCATCTTACCTGCTCATCAGAGGAAATCTGAGTGCCCCTGAATGTCGGCATCTCTAGGGGCGTCAACTTGCAACTACGGCCATGCCGCGCTGGAGAGACCCCCAAGGAAACATCCTCGTGCATTCCATGGAACATCAAGATGCATTTGTATGAGTAGTTTATCTTGTGAGAGAAAAGGATGAACGAGGGAAGGCCTCTAGAGATAGAGATAGACACTACTACTACCAATGTGATGGCCCGTGTGTTGCAATGGATCCAAAGTAGTAGAACAATACTTGTTCACGTGCTTGAAATATAAACACTCTAGTTTTGATATACATGTGTCAGCAGACATGACAGCTTGTCCATGGAAGTTGAATCACGGCGACCATCACATTTCTTGTTTGTACCACTGCCACACCCACACGCGATTCCCACGATGCCGCTCCAACCCTACCTGTAAGCACGACGTCCCCCAACGTGGACATGGATCCTCTGATGTGGCTATCACTGCCTTACCCTGCCTTTCCTTCGCTGACAGGTAGGACCCACACTTGGGGGTCCCACATGTTAGTGAAAGAATGGTAGGATTGTTCATGTCAGGGGATCCTCACCCCCCCGACATGCGCCTCATCCCACTCGGCCCCACCGCTCCTCTTCCTTTGTGTGCATGACATGCGGGCCAGCTGAACTGTGGCGACCATCAACTTTCTACCACAGCCACACCCGATCGGATGCAGTTTGCCTGCTCCGCTGCTCTGCTCCGATCCGTACTCCCACACCATCGAATTTTCATCCAGTGGCTGTGACACATTTCGTCCCGGGCATCAATCCTCAGCTGGAGTACTTCTGTACTATAGGCAGTACCCGCCGGTGTGGCCATCTATGCCTCGTAACGCCCCGATGCCCAGCTGTGGCACACTCACCATGGCCACGCCACCACCGGCCGGTTCATCTCGAACGAGTGAGTCGCGAACCACACCACCACCATGAGAATGGCATGTGAGCCAGCCGCATTTAAGGTCCGCATGTCATTGACTCATAGGCCGGGCACTAAGCCACTGAAGTTCGGTCCCGTGGGCCGTGAGAGGGAAATGTAACTCCTGCGGCAGGCCTTGTGGTGCTCCCGCAGTACAAGCTCGTGTCAAACCCGGAATTTGTTTCTTACTACTACTCCCAACTACTAGTAAGGTACACGTGCATTGCACGCATGAGATTCTGGTGCTTTGTGCATTATGCTTCTACATGTGGAGTCTTCTAGATTCTACATGTGGCAAAATCTGGTGGAATGTAGATGATATCCAACGGCCAATAGTGCTCGGATTTGCCATCTTTGTACCGTCGGATTGGCTTCATCCAACGACCAACTTTCAAAGTTAGTCACACACTATATAGGGGTATATATATTTGGTTTGCAGCCTAAGGTTGTCACGCCTAAGCTTAGGCGTGCCACAAGTGTGTTTGGTTGCGTTCTCGTCTCAGCATAGTTGTTCCCTCTTCATGCATGCTCAACTCAACACCCCTTTTCATGTATGCTCTCTTCATGCATGCTTTTAGTGTATTTGTGCTAAGCTAGTGTGGACTCATGCACCCTCCATACACTCTACCAAACACCAAAAAGTGGGTCGAGAAGGGAACTCTTGGGATCATGCACCCTTCATACACCCTACCAAACACACCATGCATGTGTTTGGTTCATTGCTACACTTGTGGCTTACCACACTTTTCTAGCTACATGGTCCACATGTCATAGACTCAACTTCTTGCCAAATCTTGCCACACTTGTGGTGGCCATTTTGTTAGCCACATTTTTTGTGGCAGTCACACTTTGCTTAAGCTTAGTTGTGGCAAAGTTAGTCATGAATGAAGTTCAACCATGGATTCTTCTAGATTCTACATGTGGCAGAATCTGGTGGAATGTAGATGATATCCAACGGCCAGTAGTGCTCGGATTTGCCATCTTTGTACCATCGGATTGGCTTCATCCAACAACCAACTTTCAAAGTTATTCACACACTATATAGGGGGTATAGATATAGATGTGTCGGCCCGTTGCAATGGATCCAAAGTATATCTATTTAGTGGAGTGCACTCTAAACACATTATCTATTTATTTTTCTCTAACCTATCGTAGCCATTCAACCAAGCCACATAAGCTTCATGGGTGCCCCCTCATCATATTATTCATACTACATTGAATGAAAAAAAGATAAATCACCCAAAACAAGATCTTCCCATTTTTTGTTCCTACGATGCTGTGTTGTGCACGTACCTACTAGTTGTATAGTGGTAGTACTAGTTGTATAGTACAAACTTGGTACTAGTAGGAGAAGAGTAGTACGGAATGCTCCTACTCTATCAACAGCCCCATTCGATACCAAATTTCTTGGCTTCCGTGCTATAGCTAGATCTTCCCCATGTTTCTGTTTTCCAACCCGACGGGCGGGGTGCGGGGTGCGGTTTGCCAATAGTCGGTTTGCTCAACGGCGGTCCCACGTGAAAGTGAAAATGCTAGGCAACACGCCTTCCCTAAGCTATGTGTCATGCCAGACGGGCCGTGGAGTACTCCCGATTCCCAGACGTGTGTGGGGGCAGTGCGACGCGAATGCGGCATGCCTTTTCCTTTTACTAGCAATGTGCCCATGCGTTGCGACGGATCCAAAGTAGTAGAATAGTAGTACTTGTTCACAAACTTGAAAGAAATCACTCTTGTTTTGATATACTCCTAATATATTACTCCCTCCATTCCTAAATATTTGTCTTTTTAGAGATTTCAAATGGACTATCACATATGAATTATATAGACATATTTTGAAGTGTAGATTCACTCATCTTGCTCTGTATGTAGTCACTTATTGAAATCTCTAGAAAGACAAATATTTAGGAATGGAGGGAGTACTTTTCACTCAAAATATATTTCTTAGGCTGTTTTGATGAGGTGAGGAAGGGATGTGGTTGCTTTCAAGATAATAAGGGGTTCTCTGCAAATTCGAGCAGAGAAGTGGGCTATTGTTGCAAAAATGCCACAACTTACCTCACAACTGTTAGATGCAGATCTAATGGTGAGAAACGACGGATGGCAGACACACCACCATCACCAACTGAGTGTTTTATAGGAGTAGGAGAAGTGAAACTTGTATAAAGTGTAACATTTTGGTTCTGCTCCTTGGCATGATCGATAGGTAGAAATAACGATTGGAAACGCTAGGGCGGGGCTATTTCCGCCAGATAAGCAGGGTACTTAGTAGCTAGGTTGGCGCATCATCGGTTTGGTCACACGCGGTCCGACATGTTCTAGTGTTTCTAGCAAGATGCCCGCCCGTTGCACAAAGTTGATGGAAAAGGTAAGCACAACTTATAAATTGACGGATGGAGTACTAGTTACAATGATGCATATAATTAAGCAAAGGGATCGCACATGTCGGTATTGACTGGAACGGGAATGCAACAACACAATAAGAATTAAGGCCATGATGATGATGCGATCGCAGTGGTGGTTACAGAAGGCAAGAAGAAAGATGCATCCATCAACGTACGACCTCCTCCTGCTCAACTTAGTGCGCCGGGAAACTGACCTGCGGCTAAGGAGCGGCGGATTTTGTGGCGAGGTCGAGGTGCTTCTCAGCAAAGGCATCCAAGGCTTCCAGCCGGTTGAGGAAGGCCAATGTCGTAGCGTCCTCACTGGCCTTGTAGATACCTATGTACACGATTTGCTTGTACACGTGGATGTGTAGGTCGCCGAATTCTTGCAGGGCGAGGCGCCTCGCGGCGAGCGCGACCTCCAGGTGGACGTCCTTCGTGGCGTCGGCGGGCAGTCGCAGGGCCACCAGTGCTTGAAAGAGGTTCCGTCCATGGAGGCCGATTAGGGTGGCAGGCAATGAGGAGCCCAGGCGCGCGGGCTGGAGGAGTACGGCGATTTTGTCCGCGAGCTTCTTGAGGACGGTGAACTTGTTGGTGGTGGCAACGATCATCTGGTCCAACTGAGAGTCGTAGTTGGCGTCGATGGCGGCCATCCACCAGCCGGTCCCAACACCGTCTGGAGACGATCCTCGGCGCCATGCCGTAGGCCGGCGTCATGGACCATCTGGCACAGCCGCTGGCCGCTCGCGTGCATCGCCGCCATGGGTCTGGAGCGAGGACTTTTGCGCGTAGTGTAGGTGCTTAGGCAAATGCTTAGGTGCGTACGATGTGGTAGATGCATTGGAATGGAGGGGCGCCTTTATACGAGGCAAAATTACGTTGCATTCACATTGTGCAGCCTCTTTTCCTGGTCCTCCTCCCATTACTTCCCTCATGCATTGATTGAAGGAGGATCCATTGGCCATTCAACATTTCGGGAACCGCTACTCCCTCCCTCGCCTGCATTAAAGCCGTATCAGGAACTGCGCCGCCCGCTGTCAACTCGAATAGTACTGCACCGCCCGCTGCACGCCCTGCTGAACACGCCTCCCCGCCTCCATTAAACCCGCATGCAAACCGAGAAACCTACTCCGGCCACACATACATTCATGAGCGGGCCGGAATTAAACGGAACACCGGCCGAGCTCCTCCCGCCCGCCCTTAGTTTAAACGAGGCCAGACGCCGGCCAAGCTCCTACCGTCCGCACTCTATTTATACGAGGCCAGACAGACAGCAGGCAAGAATCGCACCCCTCCGCCACTCCCCCATCTCCTCCTTCACCATTTTCTCCACTCTTCCAATGGCTTCCGAGGAGCCGTTCTCCGGCATATTACCCGGCTGGGTGGCCCGCCGAGCCCTTCGGATACGGGCGAGGCCGCTCGGTGCTTCATCATCCTCGCTTGGCCCGACGGAGCCAGTTGCCGCCCCAAGCAGGCACGTGGTTCAGCAACTCGCCGCTCCAGTTTAGCTCGATGAGGAGTGGCGAGTTGCTCCACGCCGGCACGGCGGCGAGCACACCGGTACGGGCGCGGTCGCTGCCGCGTCGTACCGCGCCACCAGTGTCTGCGGGCGCGCCTCCCGTGCCTGCACGCAGCGCCATGTGCTACCTCTTGAGCACTTGCGTTGGTTTTCCCTTGAAGAGGAAAGGGTGGTGCAGCAAAGTAGCGTAAGTATTTCCCTCTGTTTTTGAGAACCAAGGTATCAATCCAGTAGGAGGCTACGCGCGAGTCCCTCGCACCTACACAAAACAAATAAATCCTCGCAACCAACGCGATAAGGGGTTGTCAATCCCTACACGGTCAATTACGAGAGTGAGATCTAATAGATATGATAAGATAATATTTTTGGTATTTTTATGATAAAGATGCAAAGTAAAATAAAAGCAATGAAAATAACTAAGTAATGGAAGATTAATATGATGAAGATAGACCCGGGGGCCATAGGTTTCACTAGTGGCTTCTCTCAAGAGCATAAGTATTTTACGGTGGGTGAACAAATTACTGCTGAGCAATTGACAGAATTGAGCATAGTTATGAGAATATCTAGGTATGATCATGTATATAGGCATCACGTCCAAGACAAGTAGACCGACTCCTGCCTGCATCTACTACTATTACTCCACACATCAACCGCTATCCAGCATGCATCTAGAGTATTAAGTTCATAAGAACAGAGTAACGCCAAGCAAGATGACATGATGTAGAGGGATAAATTCATGCAATATGATAAAAATCCCATCTTGTTATACTCGATGGCAACAATACAATACATGCCTTGCTGCCCCTACTGTCACTGGGAAAGGACACCGCAAGATTGAACCCAAAGCTAAGCACTTCTCCCATTGCAAGAAAGATCAATCTAGTAGTCCAAACCAAACTGATAATTCGAAGAGACTTGCAAAGATAACCAATCATACATAAAAGAATTCAGAGAAGATTCAAATATTGTTCATAGATAAACTTGATCATAAACCCACAATTCATCGGTCTCGACAAACACACTGCAAAACAAGATTACATCGAATAGATCTCCACAAGAGAGGGGGAGAACTTTGTATTGAGATCCAAAAAGAGAGAAGAAGCCATCTAGCTAATAACTATGGACCCGAAGGTCTGAGGTAAACTACTCACACTTCATCAGAGAGGCTATGGTGTTGATGTAGAAGCCCTCCGTGATTGATGCCCCCTCCGGAGGAGCTCCGGAACAAGCCCCTAGATGGGATTTCGTGGATACAGAAAGTTACAGCGGTGGAATTAGGGTTTTGGCTCTGTATCTGATCGTTTGGGGGTACGTAGGTATATATAGGAGGAAGAAGTACGTCGGTGGAGCAACAGGGGGCCCGCGAAGGTGGAGGGCGTGCCTGGGGGGGGGGGGGTAGGCGCGCCCCCTACCTCGTGGCCTCCGTGTTGGTTGCTTGACGTAGGGTCCAAGTCTCCTGGATCATGTTCGGTGAGAAAATCACGTTCCCGAAGGTTTCATTCCGTTTGGACACCGTTTGATATTCCTTTTCTTCGAAACCCTAAAATAGGCAAAAACAACAATTTTGGGCTGGGCCTTCGGTTAATAGGTTAGTCCCAAAAATAATATAAAATTAGATAATAAAGCCCAATAATGTTCAAAACAGCAGATAATATAGCATGGAGCAATCAAAAATTATAGATACGTTGGAGACGTATCACCATGCAGGTAGAGACAGAAGTCGGGTGCGTGGAGAGCGACGAGTCGGTGGCCAGCTTCTCTGTGTCCGCCACCATCATCGAGGAGAAGTAGAACACGGGAGGCCACCGCCACTTGGGTCCCATGAAGGCCACCGCCGAGGCGATGACTGCGCATTCAGGTGGTTTCTTTGTTGCTTTGTCTCTTCCGAGGACCTTCGTCGACCCCGCAAGTGTCTGCGGACATGTGGAAGACAAAGGGATCCACGGGCGGCCATTTAGATTATGTACTCCCTCTCCAGCTGGCAGGAAATATTTGTTCTAAGAATGGATAAATTGAATGTATCTATAACTAAAATAAGTCTAGATACATCCATTTCTAGGACAAGTATTTCTGGATGGAGGGAGTATTAATTATACCAAGAGAGACAGATTGGCACCGCTTAGTTCATGTAAATGTAATGAAATCCATCATGTTTATATGAAGATCTGACTTTTTTATACGAAATCCTTCATGCTTATATGAAATCAGTCCGTGTTTGCACGAATTTCATCTGGTTGGTTAGAGTTGTGAAAATGTATGCCACTGGCATTTGATGTCGTCCTCCGCGGAAGGAAGCGAGAGGAAATTTGCCGGCTACCATTGTAGATGCTCTTATGCTTGAAATAATAGAGTGACATCCAATCCATTTGAGTTAATTGCGTGTATGATTGTCCCTCTATAAAAAGTTAATTGCATGTACAGTGTACACGTGACTTGCAGGGTGGCTACAACTTCGTACAGAAAGTTAAAAAGAAACAAGTCCATCCGTAATCTTGTATTCTAAGTACTCTATGGGTTCCACTGTCAGTACAGTAGCGAAAGAAGTATATATTAAATAAGTAATATATAATATAAAAATCTAAAGTTAAAGACATAATTCGAACTCATGTCATCGCGTTGCGAGCATCCGGCGTTAACCAGTCTAGCACATTTTTGTTGTAGACCATGCTGGAGATATATCTCCATGTCTACTCTTATACTCCATCCGTTCCTAAATACTCCCTCCGTTCCCAAATATAAGACCTTTTAGGTATTCCACTATAGACTATATACGGAGCAAAATGAGTGAATCTACACTCTAAAGTATGTCTATATACATCCGTATGTAGTTTATAGTAGAATCTCTAAAATGTCTTATATTTAGGAAGGGAGGGAGTATTTATCTTTTTCAGATTTCAAATAGACTACCACATACAGATGTGTATGTAGACATAATTTAGAGTGTAGATTCACTCATTTTGCTCCATATGTAGTCACTTGTTGAAATCTCTAAAAAGCCAAATATTTAGGAATGGAGGGAGTAGAAAACAATGTTGGTGATGATGGTGTGCGTGCCGTCCTGCAATATAGGCCGTCGGATTTATATCTAATGGATAGGAAGGAAACTATGGGAATTTTGCAAAAATATACCCACACCCCTCTCCACGTTCACAAATACATCCTTCCCTCGTTCATCCTTTTCTCCCACAAGATAAACTACTCATACAAATGCATCTTGATGTTCCGTGCAACGCACGGGCATCTAGCTAGTTTCTTTTAAAATAGTTACTACGATAATTGGGTTGAAGTGATATATTTTATGTCTGCCCCAAATGATTTCAGATTCACTAGTAGTATCAAAGAAAAGGTTGCCTTGTTAATTAATAGAAAATAGGGTGAAAACTATCGCATGGGGCCGGTAAAAACGGGGCACACTGGGTTCAGCGTCATCGTCACTACAGCTGTGCGCGCGCGAGAAGTCTACATATCGAGGGGGCTATTGAGCGAGGCACAGAGACACAATGTTCGAGAGAGAAACCAATTGACAGATTACGACCAGATCGAGTTGTCACCCTTCTGCTGTCATTGTTGGGGTGGGGGGGTGAGGGGAGGGAGAGAAAGACGTATCGAGAGTGTGCGCGTGATACGTCCATTTTGCATCATGCTTTTATATCGATATTTATTGCATTATGGGCTGTTATTACACATTATGTCACAATACTTATGCCTATTCTCTCTTATTTTAAAAGGTTTACATGAAGAGGGAGAATGCCGGCAGCTGGGATTCTGGCCTCGAAAAGGAGCAAATATTAGAGACCTATTCTGCACAGCTCCAAAAGTGCTTAAACTTCATGGAAGTTATTTCCAGAATATATAAAAAATACTGAGCTCAAGAAGTACCAGAGGGGGGCCACACACCAGCCACGAGGGTGGGGGGCGCGCCCTACCCCCTGGGCGCGCCCCCTGCCTGGTGGGCCCCCTGGTGGCCCTCCGATCCCCATCTTCTGCTATATGGAGTCTTTCGTCGAGGCAAAAAATCATAAGCAAGCTTTCGGGACGATACTCTGCCGCCACGAGGCGGAACCTTGGCGGAACCAATCTAGGGCTCCGGCAGAGCTGTTCTACCGGGGAAACTTCCCTCCGAGAGGGGGAAATCAGCACCATCATCATCACCAACGATCATCTCATCAGGAGGGGGTCAATGTCCATCAACATCTTCACCAGCACCATCTCATCTCAAACCCTAGTTCATCTCTTGTATCCAATCTTTGTATCCAAACCTCAGATTGGTACATGTGGGTTGCTAGTAGTGTTGATTACTCCTTGTAGTTGATGCTAGTTGGTTTACTTGGTGGAAGATCATATGTTCAGATGCATTATGCATATTAATACCCCTATGATTATGAACATGAATATGTTTTGTGAGTAATTACGTTTGCTCTTGAGGACATGGGAGAAGTCTTGCTATTAGTAGTCATGTGAATTTGCTATTCGTTCGATATTTTGATGAGATGTATGTTGTCATACCTCTAGTGGTGTCATGTGAACATTGACTACATGACACTTCACCATTGTTTGGGCCTAGATGGAGGCATTGGGAAGTAATAAGTAGATGATGGGTTGCTAGAGTGACAGAAGCTTAAACCCTAGTTTATGCGTTGCTTCGTAAGGGGCTGATTTGGATCCATATGTTTCATGCTATGGTTAGGTTTACCTTAATACTTTTGTTGTAGTTGCGGATACTTGCAATAGAGGTTAATCATAACTGGGATGCTTGTCCAAGTAAGGACAGTACCCAAGCACCGGTCCACCCACATACCAAAGTACCGAATGTGAATCATATGAACATGATGAAAACTAGCTTAACGATATTCCCATGTGTCCTCGGGAGCGCTTTACATCATATAAGAGTTTGTCCAGGCTTGTCCTTTGCTACAAAAAGGATTGGGCCACCTTGCTGCACTTTATTTACTTTTGTTACTTGTTACTCATTAGAAATTATCCTATCACAAAACTATATGTTACCTATTATTTCAGTGCTTGCAGAGAATACCTTGCTGAAAACCGCTTATCATTTCCTTCTGCTCCTCGTTGGGTTCGATAGCTCTTACTTATCGAAGAGGACTCATATCAATAAGGAATTCCTTCTTTTCCGGGAGCCCATTCAGACAGAACTCCAAAGTTAAGCGTGCTCAGCTTGGAGTAGTGTCAGGATGGGTGACCGACCGGGAAGTTGCTCCCGGGTGCGCATGAGTGAGGACAAAATGCGCAGAAAAGACTAGTATTGATCTGTGGAGCTAGTCTAGATCCCGCCAGGAGTAACGACCACCGGTGGATGTGTCCGGAGCGTTACAAGTTGGTATCAGAGCTGACCCTTACGGTTACACGGATGGTTGCGGACAGGTGCGTGGTCATGATGTTCATGACGTTTGTGACCCGTCGTGGCACACTGATGGCACATGTACTGGACTAGAAGCACAGACGTATGTGCCAAGAGGGAACGTTCCTGTGGCCTGACGAGGATGTCGGTTCCTCTGAGTGGGGGTGTATGTGATGGCTTGGCTTATTAGGGATGATAGACTACTCATATCAATAAGGAATTCCTTCTTTTCCAGGAGCCCATTCGGACAGAACTCCAAAGTTAAGCGTGCTCAGCTTGGAGTAGTGTCAGGATGGGTGACCAACCGGGAAGTTGCTCCCGGGTGCGCATGAGTGAGGACAAAGTGCGCAGAAAAGACTAGTATTGATCTGTGGGGCCATTCTAGATCCCGCCAGGAGTAACGACCACCGGCGGGTGTGTCCGGGGCGTTACAGTTGCGTCGACACTCTTACTTATCGAAAGGACTACGATAGATCCCCTATACTTGTGGGTCATCAAGACTCTTTTCTGGCGCCGTTGCCGGGGAGTGAAGCGCCTTTGGTAGGTGGAATTTGGTAAGGAAAAATTTATATAGTGTGCTGAAATTTACTGTCACTTGTTACTATGGAAAGTAATCCTCTGAGGGGCTTGTTCGGGGTATCTTCACCCCGACCAGTAGAGCAAAGAGTTGCTCCTCAACCTACTGAACCTACTGAAAATGAAAATGAAATGTCTGCTTTGAAATTCCTTCGGGTATGTTAGAAAAACTGCTAGCTAATCCTTTTGCAGGAGATGGAACAAAGCATCCTGATGAGCACCTAATATATGTGGATGAAGTTTGTGGATTATTTAAGCTTGCAGGTGTGCCCGGAGATGTTATTAAGAAGAAGGTCTTCCCTTTATCTTTGAAGGGAGATGCATTGACATGGTATAGGCTATGTGATGATACGGGGTCATGGAACTACAAACGATTGAAATTGGAATTTCATCAGAAGTTTTATCCTATGCATCTTGTTCATCGTGATCGCAATTATATATATAATTTTTGGCCTCGAAGGAGAAAGCATCGCTCAAGCTTGGGGGAGGCTTAAATCAATGTTATATTCATGCCCCAATCATGAGCTCTCAAGAGAAATGATTATTCAAAATTTATATGCTCGGCTTTCTGATAACAATCGCACCATGCTCGATACTTCTTGTGCTGGCTCTTTTATGATGAAGACTATTGAATTCAAATGGGATTTATTGGAAAGAATTAAACGCAACTCTGAAGATTGGGACCTCGACGAAGGTAAGAGTCAGGTATGACACCTAAGTTTGATTGTGTTAAATCTTTTATGGATACCGATGTTTTCCGTAAATTTAGCACTAAATATGGACTTGACTCTGAAATAGTAGCTTCTTTCTGTGAATCTTTTGCTACTCATGTTGATCTCCCTAGGGAGAAGTGGTTTAAATATCATCCTCCCATAGAAGTAAAAGTAGCTGCACCTATTAAAGTTGAAGAAAAGACTGTCACTTATAATGATCCTATTGTTCCTACTGCTTATGTTGAGAAACCACCTTTTCCTGTTAGGATAAAAGATCATGCTAAAGCTTCAACTGTGGTTCGTAAAAGCAATATTAGAACTTATACACCTCCTGAGCAAAGTTAAAGTTGAACCTAATATTGCTATTGTTAAAGATCTCTTGTCTGATAATATTGATGGGCATGTTATTTATTTCTGTGATGAGACTGCTAGAATTGCTAAACCTTGTGCTAAAGATAAACTAGACCTGTGTAGGCATGCCTGTTATTTCTGTTAAAATAGGAGATCATTGTTATCATGGCTTGTGTGATATGGGTGCTAGTGCTAGTGCAATACCTATTGACTTATACAAAGAAATTATGCATGATATTGCACCTGCTGAATAGAAGATATTGATGTCACAATTAAACTTGCCAATAGAGATACTATTTCACCAATTGGAATTGTTAGAGATGTTGAAGTCTTGTGTGGGAAAACTAAATATCCTGCTGATTTTCTTGTTCTTGGTTCCCCACAAGATAGCTTTTGTCCCATTATATTTGGTAGACCCTTCTTGAACACTGTTAATGCTAAGATAGATTGCAAAAAGGATGTTGTTACTATTGGTTTAGGTGATATGTCTCATGAATTTAATTTCTCTAAATTTCGTAGACAACACCGTGAAGAGGAATTGCCTAGTAAAGATGAAATTATTGGTCTTGCTTCTATTGGCCTGTACCTCCTAGTGATCCTTTAGAACAATATTTGCTAGACCATGAAAATGATATGTTTATGAATGAAAGAAGGGAAATAGATGAAGTATTCTTTAAACAGGAACCCATCCTGAAACACAATTTGCCTGTTGAAATCCTAGGGGATCCTCCTCCACCCAAGGGTGATCCCGTGTTTGAGCTTAAACCGTTACCTGATACTCTTAAATATGCTTATCTTGATGAGAAAAAGATATATCCTTTATTATTAGTGCTAACCTTTCAGAGCATGAAGAAGAAAGATTATTGAAAACTCTGAAGAAGCACCGTGCTGCTATTGGATATACTCTTGATGATCTTAAGGGCATTAGTCCCACTCTGTGTCAACACAAAATAAATTTGGAGGAAGATGCCAAACCAGTTCGTGATCATCAACGACGGCTGAATCCTAAGATGAAGGAAGTGGTAAGAAAGGAAATACTAAAGCTTCTTCAGGCAGGTATAATTTATCCTGTTGCTTGTCACACCCTAGCTAGTTCATGCATTAGAGTGTTGCATCATGTCTACTCTTCCAGAAAACTGAAATGGGGATGGCAGAACCACAGCACCCCCCTGGAAACAACTAGGGTTTACTAAAATCTTTTTCAATGAACCTGAAATGCCCTTCTAAAAAGTCCACCCTTTTTGTTTTGGGGTTAGAACCTCTGACAAAATGGGTTCATATTTTTGGAGGCCATTCTGGATTAAAGCCATTAGTATTTGCATTTGGGCAATTTAAATCCTATAAATATTTTAAAATGCCCAAATAATTCCTAAAGGTATTTTTAGGCTGTTGAGAATATTTTCATGGCCTCTGAATAATTTCAGGTTTTTCCTAAATGGAATAGAATTTTTACTATTTCAAAACACAGAACGGGAACAAATAAAAAAATAAAAACAAAAGGCAGAGAGCAGAGGACTTACCTAGCGCTCACCTGGCAGGCCCACCTAGCCGACCCAGCCCAGCAACCGGCTCCAGCGAGCTGCTTGACTCGGCCAGGCAGGCAGGCAGGTGCTCGACGCACGGCACCAGCGCGCGCCACGCAGCTGCCCGTCGCCCTGCTTCCTCCCCTCGCCGTTCTGCTGCCCTGGTCGGTCACCCACTCCTCCCCCGAGCTCGCAGACACAACCCCTTCCTCCCTAGCTCCTCTCCCTCGCCTCTCCCGCATCATGGCCGACGCTGCCACGTCCGCGCCACCATGAAACCCGTGTCCGCCGTCGTCCCGTGCCGCCGCTGCCGTGTCCGTTCGCTCCGCAGACGTCGACTACGTCGAGTAGGCAGAGCCCCGAGCGCTCGCCCACTTTGCAGTCGCCCCTGACCCCGTCTTCCCCAACTCTGGCCGCCGAGATCGTCATCGTCACCCCGCTCAGCTCCGGCCTTCCCCGAGCCCGCTTCGACGCTTGCTGCTATCGTCGTGAGCCCTGCTCCGTCCTCCCCCTCCCGTTACCTGTCTCATGCACCGTATGCACTGCACCACGCTCACCCGCACCCGCTCGCCGCCGAGCTCGTCACCGACGTGACTCCGGCCATCCCACCGACCACACCACCGCGTCTAACACACTCACCGCACCCGCCAGGAACCCGTAGCACCACTCCACGTGGCCTCGCGTTGCCACCGTAGCCTCGGGTTCGACCTCACCCGAGCTCCGGCAGCCGCACAGCTCGTCGCCGGCGACGTTTCCAGCCACCCTGAGGCTCCACCACTGCCACCCAACGACGCGGCTTGCTCCCAGCTATGCCTAGATGCTCTCCGCCGTCCATTTGGTCGCCGGAGCACGAAACCCGCACTGCCCCACCGCGTCTAGCCTCGCCAGCGGGCTAAACGCTAGCGAGTTAGTCCCTGTGTTGACCTCCGTGTGGGCCCAGGTTGACTCCCCCTGAGTCTATGGCAAGTGGGACCGCTTTGCTAATTAACTTAGATTATGCACTAACTAAATTAATTAGTTAATTAACTACTAACACGCGGGTCCCACTGGGTCAGGTTTGACCTGGGCTGGCGCTTTTGACCGCTGACATCACACTGACGCCAAGCTGACGCAGTAAATCCTTTTCTGGATTTATTCTTATATAGGAAATTCTAGAAAATAACCAAAACTTCTAAAATTCATAACTTTTAATCTATAACTCCAAATGCAAAGATTTATATATGAAATTTGATCAGAAAAATTCACTCTTTCCATCTGTAATGGTTTCATGCATGACAAAACACTTTAACCTTGCTGTTTAGGTGAAACAAGATAATACACTTATAATGCTTAAGAACATAAGCTCCCATTTGAATCTTTGATTCAAATGGACTCATTTCAACTTGTATCACATTGCATTAGGCAGAACACCTCATATTGCCATGTAATAGCATGCATCATATTGTTGCATATTGCCATGTGATGATTGTGTTCTGTGGTGTCTTTCGTGGTAGGTTCTGCCTCCGAGGATATTTCCGAGTTTCCAGCCGAAGGGCAGTACCCTACTACCACTCCATCAGGCAAGCAGCCCCATTGATCATATCAATACAATCCCATGTTCTCGCTTCTGCTCTGACTTACTGCATTAAGACAACAACGTTTCAAACTGCTGTGTGCTACGGTAGTTCAACCCTATCCTCTGCATGACCTGTCATTGCCACAGTAACTAGATGAAACCCACTAGCATGTGTAGGAGTTGATTGAGCCATCTATGTGTTTCCTACCTTGCTATGCCTGCTATGCTTAGAGTTGAGTCAGGTCTGGTTCATCTGGGTGATGGGCTAGAGTGAAATGATTATGTCGGTAATGTGAGAGATGTGTTGAACATGATTTGGTAAAGGTATCGATGAGAGGCCATGTAGGAGTACATGGTGGGTTATTTCATTGAGGCCGTCCCTACGAAATGAGATCTGTATGTGTGATTTAAGAATCAGTTACTACCATGCATTGGGATCCTTAATTGACCCTCTCGGCTTCTTAATCACCCTAGTACTCTGTCCAGGAGTTGCAACTAGTTTCTGGTGTTTGTAGGTTATGTGTTGGCGGCCGTGCATAGAGCTGACCCTAGGGGTGGGCTATGATGCGGTAGATACACCGTGGCACGGTGTACCGAGTCACCCGTTTGGTGTCTCGGGAACCCTGTTCACATCGTTCGGTGTCGTATGTGGAAACCTCGGCCGGACTCCCTGCGGATGGAACCTGGATAGGCGATAAACCTAGACTAGAGACTTGAGTGTTTAGGTAGGCTGTGGCTGACACCCTCGTTGGGCTTCCGCTTGAAGGTTGCCGAGTACATGTCGTGTAAACGACGGTAAGTGGTGAGAGCGTGTATGAAGAAGTACACCCCTGCAGGGTTAACATCATCTATTCGAATAGCCGCGTCCGCGGTAAAGGACTACTTGGTTGCCTATATAGTTCATAGACAAGTTAATGGTTACTACTAAAAGACTCAAGATAAGTGTGAGTACTGAGGATGGCCCTCTCGTAGGATGACAAGGGAGGATCCCCGGTGGAGTATTGTGTTGGTGATTAGTGGACTCGTGTGCGAAAACTATTTTACTAGTGGTGTATCGTAGGATAGCTTAGCGAAGAGTCAAAGCTGGCTTGCTACAATAACTCCACCACCTTCTTGAGAATGAGCATGTATAGTAGGATCTGTTGTAAGACTTGCTGAGTACCTTTGTACTCATGTTGCTTCAATTACTGTTTTCAGACGACAACACCGCCCCCTCCGATGGGTTTTATGTAGACCTCGACGTCGATGAGTAACTTGCCACCCAGGTGGTGATCCTGGCCATGGAGGGCCCTATGTAGATAGACAGGCTTCGACAAGCCTTCTTTCTTTCTAGTGTCTGTACTCAGACTATTTGCTTCCGCATGTGCTTGTATGCTTGTATGACTTGAGTGTCGGGTCATGTGACCCCTACCTGTATGAACATGTTATGTATGGCTCTCTGGAGCCTTTAAATAAAGTACTTGAGTTGTAGAGTTTTGCTGTGATGCCATATTGTATTTGCACATATCGAGCATATTGTGTGTATGATTGAAATGCTTGGTATGTGTGGGATCCGACAATCTAGTTGTTTATCCTTGGCAGCCTCTCTTATGGGGAAATGTAGTCTAGTGCTCCTTGAGCCATAGTAGTCCGCTACAGCCTGGTTCACCGGAGTCCTGCTAGCCCAGCACTACTGCTCAGGACACTTGACTGGCCGGCATGTGTTTCACTTTGTTCCTATGTCTGTCCCTTCGGGGAAATGTCACGCGGTGGCATCCGGAGTCCTTCCTAGCCTGCTACAGCCCGGGTTACCCGGAGTCCTGTTAACCCAGTGCTACAGCCCGGATTCACACGCTATTGACCGACATACTCGATGTGATTCATGTATGCCTGTCCCCATAGGTCTGTGTCACTTCGGGTTCATGACTAGCCATGTCGGCCCGGGTTCTCTATCATATGGATGCTAGCGACACTATCATATACGTGAGCCAAATGGCGCAAACGGTCCCGGGCCATGGTAAGGCGACACCCGTGGGGATACCGTGCGTGAGGCCGCAATGTGATATGAGGTGTTACCGACTAGATCGGTGTGACTTGGAATCGGGGTCCTGACAGCGTTGGCATCAGAGCCAGACTGCCTATAGGTTCGCTGAGCCAAACTGGTCGATGTCGAGTCTAGAAATGCTTTAGTTATATGTAGGGGAATTGATTGTGGGAGGGAACGTAAGGCTCTTTTACTCCTTTACCTTATGCCCTCTAATCTAAGTCATTCTCTTCTCATTCAACGTGGGTTAAGGACTAGGCTCTCTTCTCTCTATCAGGTTCACGTGTTACTAATCCGTAGTAGCTTATAGGATTGTTGTTACAAGCCTTATTACAGTTTCTACTACTTTTAGTATGTTGTCAGTTGAACCAGAACCTTGATATGATGTTGTTGAGTGGTATTGCAAACTGTTGTGGATGTCTCAAATCTTTTTCTGAGCATTTACAGGCGTTATGCTGTCCGATTTCCCCTAGAAAATTCTAATGCCTTTGCATTATTCTATGCTTTCAGATGGCCACCTGTTCCCAGAACCAAGTGGTTCGTCTGACCCGGTGCCTCGATGTACCCGGTCACACGGCCATGTTGGTTCGAGTGATGGTCGAGTCAGGCTATCGGTAGTATCCGGAATATACCGTCGAGGAGCAGTTCCGAGACTTCAACCAGAGCCAGTACCTTTGTACCGTCAGGATATATCCCTCTTATCCTGGAGCCACTGAACCCCTTCACTATTCCTATGGACTTGGGGTCACTATTGAGATGTCTGTGCAGGATGTAGATTACTCAATGATGACTATCATTCGAGCCAGGACTGCCTTGCTTCAGAACACCGATTTTCGTTACATGCCAGCCTCACTCCCTGGAGCACAGGGGTACTATCAGGCTTTGTACTATGACTCTACACATGAGGAGTCACTAATCCGCACCACTGCCGAGATGCTCGAGGATAAGGACCGCGAAAATCGGGCCTTGCGTATGGAGCTTTTCCACACTCGTTCTGATCATTGGGCCACTTTGACTCGGTTTGCACCTGCGGTGCAGGCAGGATACATGGACATGAGGGACCTGTACCCTGTGCGGTCTGGATTGCCAGATTTTATGGAGTGGCGTGATGTAGGAGGCATCACCCCTCCTCATGGTCCCCGTCTGCCACCGTCTGTGGGACCAAGGCCACAAACGAGTCCCTATGGTCGGCAGGCTCCGCAGGACCGTCTGTTCCCAGATGATCATGTTCCCTATCACCTCGAAGGCCCTGCTAGCCTTTGGTGGGAAAACTTTGAGGCTATGCGCCAGGTTGGCCAAATCACTACTTGGGCTGAATTCAGTGAGGCTTTCCATGACCATCACATCCCGGAAGGTCTCATGGATCGTAAGAGGGAAGAGTTCTGCAATTTCACCCAAGGAAGACTGACTGTGGATGCATATAGTCGTGAATTTGGGAATCTGGCACGATATGCTCCTGAAGAGGTATCCACCGATGCTAAGAAGCAGGCAAGGTTCTGCAAAGGACTTAGCCCCGAGCTTCGCCGCGATCTTCGTCTGCACGAGTGCACCTCCTTCCAGCAGTTGGTCAATAAAGCCATCAGTGCTGAGACAGGCCAGTCTGACTATGACGCCTCACGCAAGCACTCCCATGATTTTGGTTCTTCATCCGGCTCTGGATCTCAGAAGCACCAGGTGTGAATTCCAAGCACGACACTGCCACCCAGGTTCATTCTGAGGCCATCCTTTGAGGCGCCTTGCCCCAACCAGCAGTTTGCACCGTCTAAGCCCTATGGTGGCCCCGCTGCTAATGCTGCTCCACGCCCCAATGTTGTGACATGTTTCAAGTGTGGAGAGCCGGGTCACTACAGTCGGGAGTGTCCCCAGAACAACAACCCCAATCATCCTGGAAAGTCCGTTGGCCGTGGTAAGCCAGCGGGAAAGACATTCTACGCCAAGCCGGCCACCACTGCACGTGGCCATGTCAACTATGTCTCAGCTGAGGAGGCTCATGATGATCCTAACGTCGTCCTTGGTACACTCATTGTTAATTGCCATCCGGCATCTGTTCTTTTCGATATTGGAGCATCTCATTCATTCATATCTGAGAGCTATGCTCGATTGCATAACACGACATTCTGTGACATGCCCACTTCCATGGTAATTCAAACTCCGGGTTCCAAATGGCAAACTTCTAGAGTAAGCCATGGGAATGAAATTCTTGTCGATAGACTTGTCTTCCTTGCATCTTTAATAGCTCTCAAGTCCTCGGACGTAAACATCATCTTGGGTATGGACTGGATGTCAGCTCATTATGCTAAGATTGATTGTGCCACTAGAACCGTTCAATTTACTCACCCATCAGGAAGGACAGTCAATGTCTTAACTCGAGTGGCCAAGCGCCAGCTTTACTCCCTAAATGCCAACCCCCTTCCAGACCATGAAGATTTTCTGGTAGTCCGAGACTTCCCGGATGTCTTTCCAGAAGAACTGCCAGGTGTTCCACCTGACAGGGATGTCGAGTTTGTGATAGACCTTGTTCCAGGAACCGTCCCAATTTCTAGAAGACCCTATAAGATGGCACCCTTAGAACTAGCCGAGCTTAAGAACCAACTCGATGAGTCCTTGAAAAGGGGTTTCATCCGTCCTAGTTCCTCCCCTTGGGCTTGCCCTGTCCTCTTCGTCAAGAAGAAGGATGGAACGGATCGGATGGTTGTAGATTACCGACCTGTGAACTTGGCCACTATCAAGAACAAGTATCTGCTTCCCAGGATCAACGATCTGTATGATCAGCTCGCTGGATCCTTAGTTTTTTCCAAGATGGATTTGAGGTTGGGCTACCATCAAATCAAAATCAGAAATGGGGACATTCCCAAAATGGCCTTTGTTACTCGTTATGGCCAATACGAGTACACCGTTATGTCCTTCGGTTTAACCAATGCCCCAGCCACCTTCTCGCGGTTAATGAACTCGGTCTTCATGGAGTATTTGGTTAAATTCATCGTAGTATACCTCGATGATATACTCATCTACTCCAAGAATGAAGAGGAACATGTCGAACATCTAAGGTTGGTATTGATGAAACTTCGAGAGCATCGCCTTCATGCCAAATTCTCCAAGTGTGAATTTTGGTTGCCAAAAGTGACCTATCTAGGCCATGTAATCTCTGGTAAGGGTATTGCTATCAATCCCGAGCGAGTTCAAGCTGTCCTTGATTGGACTCCACCTGAAACGGCCAAGCAAGTTTGGAGCTTCCTTGGCTTAGCGAGCTATTGTCACCGCTTCGTCGAGAATTTCTCTAGGGTTGATAAACCTCTAACTGAACTCTTCAAGAAAGATAAAAAGTTCGAGTGGACCCCGTAGTGCGAGTTCAGCTTTCAGGAACTGAAAAGACGCCTGACATCTGCTCCCGTACTGGTACCACCAGATTTCTCCAAGGACTTTATTATCTATTGCGACGCCTCGCGATAAGGACTAGGTTGCATACTCATGCAAGATCGTCAGGTAATTGCCTATGCCTCATGGCAATTACATCCACATGAGGAAAACTATCCCACACATGATCTAGAGCTTGCAGCGGTAGTCCATGCACTTAAAACTTGGCGACATTACCTTCTCGGTAATCGTTGCGAGATCTTCATCGATCACCAAAGTTTGAAATATATCTTCACCCAACCGGATTTGAATCTCAGGCAAAGACGTTGGGTCGAGTTGATCTCGGATTACGACTTAGGAATAACTTACACCCTGGGCAAAGCCAATGTCATGGCTGATGCGCTAAGTCATAAATCTTATTGTAACAACCTGATGTTACAACAAAGTCAACCACTTCTCCACGAGGAATTTCATAAGCTTAACATTCACATTGTTCCTCAAGGATTCCTATCCACCCTGGTGGCGAAACCGACCCTTATGGATCGGATCATAACCGCCCAGCGGTATGACAAGGGGATATCTCAGATCAAGGAAAACATCGCTAGCGGAGTTGCTAAATGTTTTTCCATGGATGAGCGAGGTGTTGTGTTCTTCGAGAACCGCTTGGTGGTTCCCAAGAAACAACATCTACGCCAGTTGATTCTTAAGGAAGCTCATGAATCCCCTCTCACCATTCATCCCGGTAGTACTAAAATGTATCAAGACCTACGCCAGAGGTTTTGGTGGACTAGGATGAAGAGAGAAATTGCTCAATACATTGCTAGTTGCGACGTCTGCCGTCGTTTAAAGTAGAGCATCAACGGCCTGCTGGCACCCTTCAACCTTTGGCTATTCCAGAGTGGAAATGGGATAAAATCAGTATGGATTTCATTACTGGGTTTCCCAGGACCAAGAGAGGGAATAATGCCATCTTTGTCATGATCGATCGTCTTTCCAAGGTGGCCCACTTTCTACCTGTTCGAGAGAGTATCACCGCTAGCCAAGTAGCTGACTTATACATCGCCCGAATAGTGTCTCTTCATGGTGTCCCATTGGAAATTAACTCAGACCATGGGAGTCTTTTCACCTCTCGATTTTGGGAAAGTTTCCAAAATGCTATGGGAACTCGTCTCTCTTTTAGCACCGCCTTCCACCCCCAATCAAGTGGTCAAGTAGAGCGAGTCAATCAAATTCTGGAGGATATGCTCCGAGCTTCTATCATCTCATTCGGAATGGATTGGGAGAAATGCCTTCCATTCGCGGAGTTCGCTTATAACAACAGTTATCAAGCTAGCTTGGGCAAAGCTCCTTTCGAAGTTCTCTACGGACGAAAATGTCGAACGCCTCTTAACTGGTCAGAAACCAGGGAAAGACAACTCTTTGGCCTGGACATGATTCAGGAAGCAAAAGAGTAGGTTTGCATTATTCATGAGAAATTGAAAACAGCCCAATCTCGTCAAAAGGGCCAATATGATCGTAAACATAAGCTCATGACTTATGAAGTCGGCGAGAAGGCTTACCTTCGGGTTACTCCATTAAAGGGAACCCATCGTTTTGGTATCAAAGGCAAATTGGCTCCTCCTTACATTGGACCCTTTCACATTCTTGCCAAACAGGGAGAAGTTGCCTACCAATTAGAACTACCTCTGCATCTTTCCAGAGTTCACGATGTCTTCCACGTTTCTCAACTCAGGCGTTGCTTCGCAGATCCTATCCATGGAGTGGACCACGAAACGCTTGATCTACAAGATAACCTCTCGTATCGGGAATATCCCGTTCGTATCCTTGATCAAGCCGAGCGTACCACTCGACGCCATAACATCAAGTTTCTCAAGGTTCAATGGTCACACCATTCCGAAAAGGAAGCCACTTGGGAAAGGGAGGATCGTCTTCGACTCGAGTACCCCACCTTCTTCCCAACGGATCCTAAATCTCAGGACGAGATTCTTTTCAGTGGGGGTGAGTTGTCACACCCTAGCTAGTTCATGCATTACAGTGTTGCATCATGTTTAATTTCCCAGAAAACTGAAATGGGGATGACAGAACCCCCAGCCCCCCCCCCCTGGAACAACTAGGGTTTACTAAAAACTTTTTCAATGAACCTGAAATTCCCTTATAAAAAGCCCACCCTTTTTGTTTTGGGTTAAAACCTTTGACAAAAATGATGCACAGTTTTCTAGGACATCTTAAGGTCATTGGATTAATCCATATAGTATTTGCATTTGGGCATTTAAATGCTATAAAATATTTTAAATGCTCAAATTATCATAAACTAAAATGTTTACTGTTGGATATACTCTAAGCAGTAGCCATGATTAATTTTATGATTTTTGGAAATGCCCTGGAATTTTTAATAAAGCCCTGGAGTTACAGAAATAATAGAAAATGAATAAAAACAGAAAAGAGAGAGGGAAAGGAACTTACATGGCGCAGCCCACCTAGCCCACTGGCCGGCCCAGCACTATGCTGGCCCGTGCCAGTCATCGCCTACCTCTGCCAGTAGGCAGAGGAGGGACACGGCGACCGCTATGCCTGCTATGCTTAGAGTTGAGTCAGGTCTGGTTCATATGGGTAGTAGTAGTAGTAGTAGTATATGGATATGTTGAGCGCACTGCGGCTGGCTGCATGCTCAAGGCACATGCACACGACCATCGTCAAAGCGACGCCTAAGCTTTTCAAGACACCCTGCTTGCTGCTATCTGGTCTTGCGAGATTGGCTCACCATCATACGGAGCCGTACATGATGCCCCTCGACTTCAATCCGATCTCCATAAGCCGAAACTTCTTTGTAGGTATGTAGTGGGTCGCCGTACATCATTTCCCTCAACTTCGATCCGATCACCATCGCCCAAAACTAGTTGGCAGGTATGTATTGGGTCGGCATGAACTCCCACTGGATGGCTGCCTTCAGAGAAGGGGAAGACGATTAAAAGTTGGTGCTCGTGAACTTCCAGACCTCCCATGAGATTATCCTTCCTCCATTGGATTATATAGAGTTTTACCATCACGGTCCAAGTCATCTAGATTACCATGTCAGTTGGACGGACCTTGTTTTGCAGAAGATTGTAATCTGCCAAGTGCCCACACGACATGTGAATTATGCAGACTTCAAGCTAATTGCCTTGTTCGACCGCGGACTCGCCTATCTTTACGCCGGTGCCTTCTTTAGCTGGAGACAACTCAGCTCGCAGTGGATCATCATCAAATCTGATACACACTTCTGTGATACTATTGAACACAATGGCATCATCTACGTGATCGACAAAGTAGATGGCACCACGTATTGCTGGGACGGCGCGTGTAAGTTGTTTCTGTCTCATGTTAATGATGACTCCATGACACTGTTTGAACTTTTTGTGATGATTGGAATATCCCTGTTTGAGCAGAATTTGAGTAGAACTATGGCAATATATTAGAGAAGCCGTAAATTAGCTATATTTGGAATGAGTTAATTCATGCGATTGTGACCATGTCATTACTGCCAATTTGTACCCCTGAATAATCAAACGGTTAGGAATATATGGATATTCTCCTTATTTTACAGTAATCTATATACTACTACTAAATATGAGTGTGTATCAATGGCCATGTTAGTTTCCTCATTTTCATGATGTAGAAACATGCACCACACTGTTGGTTTCATCTAACTATACATTAGGGAAGTAAATGTGCATATGGAGAACTCTGTATTTGGAAGTAGTGAAATCATGTAATGCTTACCTTGTGTACGTACCTATATTCGCCCTTCAGCAATCAATGGCTAGAATAATATCCTCGCAAAAAATTTGCCCACAGAACACGAGTATATAACAACGCATGGTCTGTTAGTTACCTTGAAGAATTTGTTTGTGAGGACAGAACATGATTACATAACATGCATGACATGGTAGTTTCCTGTGAAGAATCGATTACGAGATAACATGAGTATAACCATGCATGGCACTTCTATATTTTCGAACCCAGTATACATTTCCCTGTATTTTCCTCCTAGTTCCAACAGGGACATATCAATGATGTTTCTTGCATTATCCTACTCATACTCTGAACAATGCTGATCTTACATTAACAATGTCTGTCCTTTTTGATATGATGCGGTGTCCCTACAGTTACTACCCATTGTAATCACACCACCTTTGCCAAAAACAGGGAAGCACAACTGGTTCCTCGCTCGATCAGACGACGGCAAAAGACTGATGATCATTCAGACACATGAGCCGGAAAAGTTATATTGCAAAAACCCCACTGTATACAAGCACCGTGAAATACGTGAGTATCCGGATAGTGGTTGCTACGTCTATGAGCAGGATACCAGCTTGTTGGGGCCTTCGGGATTTTTTAGTTGGAGGTGGGTAAACAGCCTTGGTTCACACTCTCTGTTTCTCGGACTCAATTATCTGATTAACCAGGAGATCACCGTTGGCAAGGACCTTGATGGCAGAGAGGCTCTGTTTGCTATGGAAAACTGTGTCTACACGGTGAGCCCAAGGAGTTCGGGAGCAAACTCCCCTGATTGTCAACGATGCAGCCTGCAGCCAAAAGAAGGTGAGAATGACAAAGGCATCCGGATTAACCTTGATCCTTGGATGTCTCAATTACGACAGGCAGTGATGTGGTTCAAGCCTTCAGGTTGATAGGTAATTGGGCTGTTGCGTCGAAAGGGTGGAGTACTGGTGTCTCCGGATCATTGTTCGCTGAAGCAGGGCTGCAAATTATAATGGTGTTGGATCATCTCTTCGAATGACTTTGTTGTCTTTGCTGCTTCTTCTGGATGGGTAGTTCTTTCTTTTGTTATGCATATGCCTTGTCATTTGGTCATCCTCGTCTATGTCACTCTTGCTATGTAATAGTTGCCTCTGTTTAGAATGTCATTCTCGTCAGGATCACGAGAGTCTGAGCGCTACAGATGGGTGCGTTTTGGTGGTGTAGCAAGACTTCTTATGAACTATCATGTCCTGTTGTTTATGTCAGTAATAGTCACTAGTCAGTGTTTGAATGTTGTATATATCGTTGTTTCGAACTGTTTATTGTCTCGAACTACTGGTGGGCTAAATGAGGGCATCACCATTCTCTAGTGTTCAGAGCGTATCTCCTTTTTTCAAGTTATATAATTTGATCTCAGTGTCTTTTCGATGATGTACACTTGTTTGGGCCAGTGAGGTGTCGTTGAATATGGGCCGAGTAGTAACGCAATGCCAAACATGTCAATTATGACTCTCATGCCGGGCTCTCAAAAGATTCTCAAAAAAGGCCGGGCTCTCCAAAAAAGAAAGAATAAGGACTCTTAGGCCAACATGTGGGCGCCACCGGTGTTTTCGTGCGCTTGCGCGCCAAGAGCATATTGGCACGTGTTCAAAATTCATGCTACCTTTTCATCCCTAATATCCCGCCCCTCCCCCACCTATGGAATCTCGATTCCTACTTAGTTCCCCCAAATCCCCCTCCTGTACTCCCCGTACACAAGCGCACTATCATGTCGCCAGTCGACGCGGATCGCCGAGCCGGAGATCCTGAGGTCTGTCCTGCCTTCGGTCGCGGCGTGCTGTCGCTCAACAGTGGCATGGCGGCACTTGACGACCAGTTTGCAGGCAAAGTGCTGATGGTAACCATCAACGGCAACCGGCCTCCCGTCTCATCGGACGACCTTGTCAAAGCTCTTGGCATTGCGCACGGCATCCAAATAAGTGACTTGCTCGTCGAAGTCTGTCCACCATCGGCTGATTTCTTCGTCAGGTTCCAGACAACTTTCGGCTGCAGTCGTGTGTTCGAATCTTCCCGGCGTTTGTTCTGCAATGGTGTGCTGGTGAGCTTTGATCAGTGGCACCTTGGATGGGGCTCAGTGCCCTCTGAGCTTGAGTTTTTAACAAACTTACCTTCCATGGCATGCCTCGACATGCTTGGAATAGCGAGTCCATGAATGATCTTATCAACGACCTTGGAGGTGAGCTCGTAAGTATGTTTGTACCTCCAGACAGTTGGGCTCTGACGGTTATGGCATGGATGAAGAATTCGTCCACCATACCGAAGGTGATTGGTGTTGAGATACTGGTGCATGAACCGGGGTTGTACTATTTGTCACCACCAAGGCTGCTGCGGACCATGTTAGGGATGTACCTGTATCGAGTGTTTGTGTATGTCGAAGAAGTGGTCAAAATCAAAGTCCTGCCACCACCGCTGGTGCCAGGGTCCGTCGACGACGTCCATTATAGGAGTCAACGTCAGACTTTCCTCGTGTTGCTCGGAACGATGAATGGCACAAGACCTACTCCATCGCGCGGCGGAGGCCACTGCTTCTTTGGGAGCAGAGGCAGGGCTGGCTGCTTGGATGTGCTCTAATTTGAGGTAACAACTGAATCTTGTCAGATACTAGTTAAATCCGAGCTATGGGTGTGAAGCACTGATGTGCTAGTACTTTGATCGTGACCTATCCTAATTTTGTACCTGAACTTTTTTCAGAAAGGGTTGTACGTCAACTTAATGTGCTAGTAGAACTTATTGTGTTGTCTGTTTGTTTTCTTTGCACATCATTCAAGATATTTCCCCATCATTGATAAAGATGATGAACCATTATGTACGAGTTCGTTGGTTTCAACATAGCCCTACCCGTAGCGATCCACTGCTTCCATCCTGATTGTGCCGCCTGCGTGAAATTTTTGTATGCAAGTTCAGCATGCTATGATATTCTATATGATTGTGTCAACTATATAAGTTTTTACTGAGCATCAGCAATGCATATGGCTGAAAGATGTATTTACGAGCATCGACCGATGGGTCTCTCTCTCTCTCACATACACACACACGCACACGCACACATGCACAAGTGGGACCCGTTGAATTATTTCTTTGCTTGTGACTGCTTTTAATTAGGTTCAACTGTAATCTAACTTTTTTCTTAAGTTATTAGTTGAGCTCAGTGACTTCAAAAAGTTGTACAGAAGCCTTGTTTGGGCCTTTCCGGCGTCGCTGAATGTGGACTGAGTAGCCATGTTAGGTTGTATTGTACTACACAGGCCTTTTTTCAACATCAGCAATGAAACTGGGCCGACAGTTGTACACAATATTCGGGTCAACTTGTTATTTTCCGCCCTGCTGGGCTGCAAACTTTCCTAGGAGGTATGCATTAGGCTTAACAAGAAAATGGACTTTAAGAAATAATAAATGGGATGTAATTATAATAACTGGGCAGTAACTAAAAAAATGCACCAAACGTGTAATTAGTTTAAAAAATATATTATTTTTGGAATTTGAAAATTTTAATTTCATTACTTGTTGCGCGCGCAATATTTCGTTGGATTTTAATGTAATACAACTTTATTTTGAAATTATATTTAATCTGACTAGAAATTTAGGATAAAAATATTTCGGATCCCATAAAAATGTGGGAAATTTTTTTGAATTCTGTTTTTGAGCGGTTGGTTGAAATTATTAATCTTTTTTTGAGGAATGGTTGAAATTATTAATCGTTGTCCTAGCTAGAAAATGGGTTGTACTTTTAACAAACTATAAATGGACTGTAGTAAATTCCATTAGAATTAAAAAATGGGTTGCACGTTCTTACAAATCGCAAATGGGCTATATGTTCTCTACCACACACTTGCGGGCCTTCTAAGTTGATGCATCCCCTAAAAAAACTAACTTGATGCGTATGCAAGGCTTTGTCAACAACACACGGTTCTGGCAGCTGTGGCTGTTGGATGTCCATCCAACGGATGTCGTGCTTCTTCTTCAATCTCGGATATTCTTGCTTCAGCCGCCCAAAAAATGATTCCCCCCTGACAGCTGGGGTGCACAGTTTCGGAGGCTGACCTGTGGGTCTACTAAGTTGACTCGTACCAAGGGCTTTGTCAACTTAGTCAATATAAATGATTCTAGCTGCAGTGACCGTACGATGTCCATCCAACAGCCATAGTGCTTCTTCAACCTCTGGTCTTCTTGCTCCAGCCGCCCAAAGCAGCGCCGGTCGTGTCGCGTGCTCCTGCCTCCCGTGGCCAGTTGTGATGCCGCGGAGGCCTCACCGCCCCCTACTACTCCCACTGTTGGCCAGGCCATCCCTCTACTCACCCACACCCCCTGTTATTCTGTGGCGATGGTAGCCTCACACCGCAGCAAACCAGTGAACCCTCATACTCCTCTACGCGTGGGCATCCACTGCCGTGTCTTCCCCGGCTCCGTGTCGTCCCCTTCCTAGGCCTCGCTATCGTCCACCGCCCTGGTGCTCTCGGCGTGGCGTGGTCAACATGGTCAAGGAACGGCTTCCATCGGACGTGGACTGTACGTGGAGAGGCTGACAGCTGGGTCCACGGCCGCACGCAAGGAAATGCCTCCTTATTACGCGCAAAATAATGATTCCTCCACCTGACATTTGGGACCCATCGAAAGGGCCTCTGTATTTCACGAAAAAAACATTACCGCCGCTGACAGCTCGGACCCACCAACTATATCTTCGCACGCAAGGAAGTGCCTCCTTATTACGCACAAAAAAATGAATACTCCCCCTGCTAGCTGGGACCCAGTATAGTGGCAGGCTGACTTGTGGGCCTACTAAGTTGACGGGGACGGAGGGCTTTGTCAACTTAGTCAATATGCACGATTCTAGCTCCAGCGATAGTACGATGTCCATCCAACGGCTGTAGTGCTTCTTCAACCTCTGGTCTTCTTGCTCCAGCCGCCCAAACCAGGGCCGGCCATGCCTCGTGCTCCTGCCTCCCATGGCCGGCTGCGATGCGGCGGAGGCCTCATCGCCCCCTACTACTCCCACCGTTGGCCGGGCCATCCCTCTACTCACCCACACCCCCTGTTATTCTGCGGCGACGGCAGCCTCACACCGCAGCAAACCAGTGAACTCTCATACTCCTCTATGCGTGGGCATCCACTGTCGCGTCTTCCCTGGCTTCGCGTCGTCCCCTTCCTAGGCCTCATCGTCGTCCACCGCCCTGGTGCTCTCGGTGCGGCGTGGTCAACGTGGTCAAGGAACGGCTTCCATCGGACGTGGACTATACGTGGAGAGGCTGACAGCTGGGTCCACTGCCGTAGCAAGGAAGTGCCTCCTTATTACGCGGACAATAATAATTCCTCCACCTGACAGCAGGAACCCACCGGACGGGCAACCGTATTTCACAAAAAAAATGTTTCCCCCCTGACCGCTGGGACCTACCAGCGACATCTTCGCACGCAAGGAAGTGCGTACAGGCAAAAAAAACGATTTGCCCCCTGACTGTTGGGACCCACCAGCTACATCTTCGCATGCAAGGAAGTGCCTGACAGTCGGGACCCACCTAGTCGAAGCATACGTAGCGTTGTCATTCTGGTCGCGAACGTGTACGTACATACTGGTCGATGTAGTGGCGCGCACGTGTCATAGTAGAGGCATGCATGTAGCATGTACACATACATACAGCGGCCAGTGTGCAAGAAAGAAAATATTGTACATACATACAGGCGGGGTCTTGAATGCCTACTCGCGCATACGTACGGCCAGGGCTCGTGTACATGGCTGGGTCGGAACGGAGAAACAACGTCGCCGTTGCCCGCAAAACAAACAACAGCGTCGTCATCGTCGTATTCATGGAAAGGCAATGAAATGTGTCGTGTTCATCGGGAGGCAACGGAATGCATGGGAGCCAACCGGCTTGGACGAAACAGCCGATGGAAACGAGGCCCGGTGTACCGCACAATGGAGGAAACGGCCTTGTGTTCGACCGACCACGTTCAAAACGGGATCCTGTTCATCGGGAGGGGTCTGGCGTACCGCAAAAACGGTGGAAACAGACCTCCTACGGTCGAAACGGGGTCCTGTTGATCGGGAGGGGTGTGGCATGCCACAAAACGGAGGAAACGGACTTGTGTTGGAGCGCTACGGTCGAAACGGGGGTCCTGTTCATCAGGAGGAGTGTGGCGTACCGCAAAACGGGACTCCACGGGATACTGTTCATCTCCACCGTCGACCCCCTCCGGCCTCCACGGGCTACTGTTCATCCACCGTCGACCTCCTCCAGCCTCCACCTGCGACTGTTCATCCACGGGCTCATGTTCATCCAGCCTCCATCGCGCGCTACTCCACCGGCTATTGTTCAACCAGCCCTCTCCAGACGGGCTCCTGTTGAACCACCCCTCCATGGGCTACTGTTCATCTAGCCCTCCACCGTCTATTGTTCATCCAGCCCTCCATGGGGTGGTCCTGTTCATCCAGCCCCAACCGGCTCGATCGATCGAGGTCCTGTTCATCCAAAGGCAACACCACGAGGTCCTGTTCATCCGCCGCCACCGGGAACTGTTCATCCAACCCCCCCCCAGCAACGCTCACTGTTCATCCAGAGGCAGCATCGATCGGCTTCAGTTAGCAGCAGTAGCGAAGGAATCGCTCGGTCGGGTTCAGTTAACAGCCATTGATCGACCACTCGGGTTCAGTAACGTGTAGCATGCAGTGCAATCGCTCGGGTTCAGTTAGAGCCCAACACGTCTCACCCACACACGTGCGTGTACGAGAGAAACACGCAAACCTCCGTGCATCACTCGGCCCCGACCACCCATTGTAACAGGGAACACCCTGATATTTTCCTCGCCCTCGCTTCTACCATGGTTTTTTCCGTCATGGACGGCCCAAAGAATGTCATGCAGCTGCGTCTCCGGCCCGCCCAGGACAAAAAGCCCATTTTCTGTCATGATTTTTTATCATAGAAGTAGGAGACCACCACATCTATGATGATACCGGGTTTTGTGACAATTATCGTCATAGAAGTGTCATAAGTATGACAGAAAAATTTTCGTTCGGCCCAAAATGTCACGAATGTGTCTTTTTTTGTAGTGTTTCCTGCGCTGTCGGGGGCTTTGAGTACTTGTACGTCGCGATCGACAAGTTCACAAAGTGGCCGGAAGTGGAACCAGTGAGAAAGGTGACAGCACAGTCAGCTGTCAAGTTCTTCAAGGGGATAGTCTGCCATTTTGGTGTGCCCAACAGAGTCATCACCGATAACGGCATGCAGTTCACGAGCCGCACCTTCATGCAGTACATTCAAGACCTCGGCAGCAAGGTCTGCTTTGCTTCTGTTTCTCATCCCAGAAGTAACGGCCAGGCCGAGAGGGCGAATGTAGAAGTGTTGCGAGGCCTCAAGACTAGGACTTTTGACAAGTTGCACAAGTGCGGAAGGTGCTAGTTTGATGAGTTGCCAACAGTTCTTTGGTCGATCAGAACGACACCAAATCGAGCTACTGGCCAGACACCCTTTGCCCTGGTTTACAGGGCAGAAGTAGTTCTCCCCATGGAACTCATATACGGGTCAGCTCGAGTGCTCGCTTATGATGAGCTAGAGCAAGAGCAGTTGCGCCAAGAGGATGCGACGCTCCTTGAGGAAGATCATCTTCGGGCTGTTGTGCGAGCCGCTCACTACCAGCAGGCCTTGCGCCACTATCATAGCCGCAAGGTTCATGCCCGAAGCCTTGAGGAAGGTGACCTTGTTCTTCGGCGCATTCAATCCGCCAAGAATTCAAACAAGTTGACGCCAAAGTGGGAAGGCCCTTATCGGGTAATACGGGTCACTAGGCCCGGTGCAGTCCGTCTGGAGACCGAAGATGCCATTCTGGTGAGCAATTCGTGGAATATCGAACATCTTCGCAAGTTTTACCCCTGAGGCGCGGTTGTCGGGAGCCCCGGCAACCCCCATTTTGTACTAGCCTTGCCGGCAAGGCATGTAACCCTATGTACAAAGCCAGGCGTAGACCCTGTGCATAGTTAGGGAAAGGAATCCCTTAGTATGTATAGTTTCCTGTCGATTCCCATGTTTTTGTCTATACATATATGCATGCTTGTCCAGGGTACTGTACTGCTTTTTGATTCCAATAAATGTTAGTGGACCACCAAGGTTCTATGCTCTTGCCCTCTCTTCTTTCCAGCCACGGCAAGGGCGCACGATCACGCCAATGACCCAGCTCTGACAAGAAGTCGAGAAGACCGCCTGGCACGGCGATCCCCGGCAAACCAAACAGATAAAGTTTACCTCTTGCCCATTCGTGTCCGTAACCTATGGCTTGTGCATTAGAAAACCTCACCACTCTTCTTTAAAGACTCGGGTGCTCCCATTTCTGGCCCGAACGCTACTTTGGTCAGAGTGGTCATAGTAGCCCTTGCTAAAAGGAGGTGGACGGGGGGCTGGACCCTTTGTCTGTAACCCGACAGATATGATTCTCGTTTACTACATTAAGGAGGCGTTTCGCCTCTGCACGAGCATAACGCGTGCACGGGTTCCCGGCAAGGCTAGACTTTTTCATTGACATGATGATGCAAGAACAGAGGTTACAGGACACAAGCATGCACTCGAGAGATTACATTATCTAGAAATTAAGATTTGGCAAGTGCCTACAATTTAAAAGAAAGATAGGTGCCCCGTGATCTCCGTTCTTGCCCCTTTCCTCCCTGGTGCGGCAGGTGAAGGCAAAATGGAAGCGGCGGGGAACGCGTCGATGGAGAGCTTGATGAGGAAGACCCTCGTCAGGGCGCGTGGCCGAGGGAGGAGGGCAATGCGGTCAGTCGGAGTCGGCGTCCTCCCGCTTGACGCCCTCATCGCCGCTATCGCTGTCCTCCTCGTCACTCCCGCTCGAGGAGGAGATTTCATCATCAGTGGAGCTCTCCACGCAACACCTTAGGAAAGTTCCCAAGTGCCCAAAAACCTTGACGGAGAGCAGGCCATTCTCCATCAAGTTGAAGTGGAGGACGAGCCCCTCTGACAGGCTATGGGCACGGGCGAAGGTTTTCCACCCGCGGCAGAGGTACATAACATGCGTGGCGGGGAAGTGGACATCGACCCGCAAGCTGCCATTCCCGCAGCCCCTCATATGCAACCTCAAGGCTTGTGGCGGGTCGAGCTCCATCTCCCGAGCGAACGGAGTGGGGAGACATAGCCGACCACGCACTGGCTTGTGCGGCCTGATGAAGAATTCGCGGGGCTGGTCTCCGACATGGCCCTCCATTGGGGGAGGAGCCACTGGCGGAGGCGCGATCGGTGTGCTGGGGAACGTAGTAATTTCAAAAAAATTCCTATGCACACGCAAGATCATGGTGATGCATAGCAACGAGAGGGGGAGAGTGTGATCTACGTACCCTTGTAGATCGACAACGGAAGTGTTAACTTGGTTGATGTAGTCGTACGTCTCCACGGCCCGACCGATCAAGCACCGAAACTATGACACCTCCGAGTTCTAGCACACGTTCAGCTCGATGACGATCCCCGGACTCCGATCCAGCAAAGTGTCGGGGAAGAGTTCCGTCAGCACGACGGCGTGGTGACGATCTTGATGTACTACCGTCGCAGGGCTTCGCCTAAGCACCGCTACAATATTATCGAGGACTATGGTGGAAGGGGGCACCACCGCACATGGCTAAGAATATGATCACGTGGATCAACTTGTGTGTCTAGGGGTGCCCCCTGCCCCCGTATATAAAGGAGCAAGGGGAGGAGGCCGGCCGGCCCTACAGGCACGCCAAGGAGGAGTCCTCCTCCTAGTAGGAGTAGGACTCCTACTAGGAGGGGGAAGGAAGTGGGGAGGGAGAGGGAAAGGGGGGCGCCACCCCCCCTCTCCTAGTCCAATTCGGACCAGGGGGGAGGAGGCGCGCGGCCCACCTTTGGCTGCCCCTCTCTCTCTCCACTAAGGCCCATATGGCCCATTACTTCTCCCGGGGGGGTTCCGGTAACCCTCCGGCTCTCCGGTTTTCTCCAAAATCATCCGGAACACTTCCGGTGTCCGAATATAGCCATCCAATATATCAATCTTTATGTCTCGACCATTTTGAGACTCCTCGTCATGTCCGTGATCACATCCGGGACTCCGAACTAACTTCGGTACATCAAAACTCATAAACTCATAATATAACTGTCATCGAAACCTTAAGCATGCGGACCCTACGGGTTCGAGAACAATGTAGACATGACCGAGACACGTCTCCGGTCAATAACCAATAGCGGAACCTGGATGCTCATATTGGCTCCTACATATTCTACGAAGATCTTTATCGGTCAGACCGCATAACAACATACGTCGTTCCCTTTGTCATCGGTATGTTACTTGCCCGAGATTCGATCGTCGGTATCTCAATACCTAGTTCAATCTCATTACCGGCAAGTCTCTTTACTCGTTCTGTAATACGTCATCCCGCAACTAACTCATTAGTTGCAATGCTTGCAGGGCTTAAGTGATGTGCATTACCGAGAGGGCCCAGAGATACCTCTCCGACAATCGGAGTGACAAATCCTAATCTCAAAATACGCCAACCCAACATGTACCGTTGGAGACACCTGTAGAGCTCCTTTATAATCACCCAGTTACGTTGTGACGTTTGGTAGAAGTGTTCCTCCGGCAAACGGGAGTTGCATAATCTCATAGTCATAGGAACATGTATAAGTCATGAAGAAAGCAATAGCAACATACTAAACGATCGGGTGCTAAGCTAATGGAATGGGTCATGTCAATCAGATCATTCACTAATGATGTGATCCCGTTAATCAAATAACAACTCTTTGTCCATGGTTAGGAAACATAACCATCTTTGATTAACGAGCTAGTCAAGTAGAGGCATACTAGTGACACTCTGTTTGTCTATGTATTCACACATGTATTATGTTTCCGGTTAATACAATTCTAGCATGAATAATAAACATTTATCATGATATAAGGAAATAAATAATAACTTTATTATTGCCTCTAGGGCATATTTCCTTCAGACTTGCACTAGAGTCGATAATCTAGTTCACATCGCCATGTGATTTAACAGCAATAGTTCACATCACCATGTGATTAACACACATAGTTCACATCGATATGTGATCAACACCCAAAGAGTACTAAGGTGTGATCATGTTTTGCTTGTGAGATAATTTTAGTCAACGGGTCTATCACATTCAGATCCGTAAGTATTTTGCGAATTTCTATGTCAACAATGCTCTGCACGGAGCTACTCTAGCTTATTGCTTCCACTTTCAATATGTATCTAGATCAAGACTTACAGTCATCCAGATCTGTGTCAAAACTTGCATCGACGTAACCTTTTACGACGAACCTTTTTGTCACCTCCATAATTGAGAAATATTTCCTTATTCCACTGAGGATAATTTTGACCGCTGTCCAGTGATCTACTCTTAGATCACTATCGTACTCCCTTGCTTAACACAGTGTAGGGTATACAATAGATCTGGTACATAGCATGGCATACTTTATAGAACCTATGGCTGAGGCATAGGGAATGACTTTCATTCTATTTCTATCTTCTGCCGTGGTCGGGCTTTGAGTCTTACTCAATTTCACACCTTGTAACACAGGCAAGAACTCTTTCTTTGACTGTTCCATTTTGAACTACTTCAAAATCTTGTCAAGGTTTGTACTTATTGAAAAAACTTATCAAGCGTCTTGATCTATCTCTATAGATCTTGATGCTCAATATGTAAGCAGCTTTACCGAGGTCTTTCTTTGAAAAACTCCTTTCAAACACTCCTTTATGCTTTGCAGAATAATTCTACATTATCTCTGATCAACAATATGTCATTCACATATACTTATCAGAAATGTTGTAGTGCTCCCACTCACTTTCTAGTAAATACAGGCTTCACCGCAAGTCTGTATAAAACTATATGCTTTGATCAACTTATCAAAGCGTATATTCCAACTCCGAGATGCTTGCACCAGTCCATAAATGGATCGCTGGAGCTTGCATATTTTGTTAGCACCTTTAGGATTGACAAAACCTTCTTGTTGCATCACATACAACTCTTCTTTAATAAATCCATTAAGGAATGCAGTTTTGTTTATCCATTTGCCAAATTTCATAAAATGCGGCAATTGTTAACATGATTCGGATAGACTTAAGCATAGATACGAGTGAGAAACTCTCATCATAGTCAACACCTTGAACTTGTGGAAAACTTTTGCGACAATTCTAGCTTTGTAGATAGTAACACTACTATCAGTGTCCGTCTTCCTCTTGAAGATCCATTTATTATCAATGGCTTGCCGATCATCGGGCAAGTCCACCAAAGTCCACACTTTGTTCTCATACATGGATCCTATCTTAGATTTCATGGCATCAAGCCATTTATCGGAATCTGGGCTCATCATCGCTTCCTCATAGTTCGTAGGTTCGTCATGGTCAAGTAACATGACCTCCAGAATAGTATTACCGTACCACTCTGGTGCGGATCTCACTCTGATTGACCTACGAGGTTTGGTAGTAACTTGATCCGAAGTTACATGATCATCATCATTATCTTCCTCACTAATTTGTGCAGGAGTCACAGGAACAGATTTCTGTGATGAACTACTTTCCAATTATGGAGCAGGTACAGTTACCTCATCAAGTTCTACTTTCCTCCCACTCACTTCTTTCGAGAGAAACTCCTTCTCTAGAAAGGATCCATTCTTAGCAACGAATGTCTTGCCTTCGGATCTGTGATAGAAGGTGTACCCAACTGTCTCCTTTGGGTATCCTATGAAGACATATTTCTCCGATTTGGGTTTGAGCTTATTAGGATGAAACTTTTTCATATAAGCATCGCAACCCCAAACTTTAAGAAACGACAACTTTGGTTTCTTGCCAAACCACAGTTCATAAGGCGTCGTCTCAACGGATTTTGATGGTGCCCTATTTAACGTGAATGCAGCTGTCTCTAATGCATGACCCCAAAACGATAGTGGTAAATCGGTAAGAAACATCATAGATTGTACTATATCCAATAAAGTACGGTTATGATGTTCAAACACACCATTATGCTGTGGTGTTCCAGGTGGCATGAATTTGTGAAACTATTCCACTTTGTTTTAATTGAAGACCAAACTCGTAACTCAAATATTCGTCTCCGCGATCAGATCGTGGAAACCTTATCTTCTTATCACGATGATTTTCCACTTCACTCTAAAATTCTTTGAACTGTTCAAATGTTTCAGACTTATGTTTCATCAAGTAGATATACCCATATCTGCTCAAATCATCTGTGAAGTTTAGAAAATAACGATACTTGCCGTGAGCCTTAACACTCATCGGACCGCATACATCAGCATGTATTATTTCCAATAAGTCAGTTGCTCGCTCCGGAGAACGGAGTCTTAGTCATCTTGCCCATGAGGCATGGTTCGCAAGCATCAAGTGATTCATAATCAAGTGATTCCAAAATCCCATCAGCATGGAGTTTCTTCATGCGCTTTACACCAATATGACCTAAACGGCAGTGCTACAAATAAGTTGCACTATCATTATTAACTTTGCATCTTTTGGTTTCAATATTATGATTATGTGTATCAAATCGAGATCCAACAACTATTTTCATTGGTGTGTATGACCATAGAAGGTTTTTATTCATGTAAACAGAACAACAATTTCTCTAACTTAAATGAATAACCGTATTGCAATAAACATGATCAAATCATATTCATGCTCAACGCAAACACCAAATAACACTTATTTAGGTTCAACACTAATCTCGAAAGTATAGGGAGTCTGCGAGGATGATCATATCAATCTTGGAACCACTTCCAACACACATCGTCACTTCACCCTTAACTAGTCTCTGTTTATTCTGCAACTCCCGTTTCGAAGTTACTAATCTTAGCAACTGAACTAGTATCAAATACTGAGGGTTTCTATAAACACTAGTAAAGTACACATCAATACATGTATATCAAATATACTTATGTTCACTTTGCCATCCTTCTTATCTGCCAATCACTTGGGGTAGTTCCGCTTCCAGTGACCAGTCCCTTTGCAGTAGAAACACTTAGTCTCAGGCTTAGGACCAGACTTGGCTTTCTTCACTTGAGCAGCAACTTGCTTGCCTGTTCTTCTTGAAGTTCCCCTTCTTCCCTCTGCCCTTTTCTTGAAACTAGTGGTCTTGTCTACCATCAACACTTGATCTGTTTTTCTCGATTTCTACCTCGTCAATTTCCGCATAAAGAGCTTGGGATCGTTTCCGTTATCCCTTGCATATCATAGTTCATCACGAAAGTTCTACTAACTTGGTGATGGTGACTAGAGAATTCTGTCAATCACTATCTTACTCTGGAAGATTAACTCCCACTTGATTCAAGCGATTGTAGTACTCAGACAATCTGAGCACATGCTCACTAGTTGAGCGATTCTCCTCCATCTTTAGCGATAGAACTTGTTGGAGACTTCATATCTCTCAACTCGGGTATTTGCTTGAAATATTAACTTCAACTCCTGGAACATCTCATATGGCTCCATGACGTTCAAAACGTCTTTGAAGTCCCGATTCTAAGCCATTAAGCATGGTGCACTAACTATCAAGTAGTCATCATATTGAGCTAGCCAAACGTTCATAACGTCTGCATCTGCTCCTGTCAATAGGTCCGTCACCTAGCGGTGCATCAAGGACATAATTCTTCTGTGCAGCAATGAGGATAAACCTCAGATCACGGATCCAATCCGCATCATTGCTACTAACATCTTTCAACACAATTTTCTCTAGGAACATATCAAAATAAACACAGGGAAGCAACAATGCGAGCTATTGATCTACAACATAATTTGCAAAATACTACCAGGACTAAGTTCATGATAAATTTAAGTTCAATTAATCATATTACTTAAGAACTCCCACTTAGATAGACATCCCTCTAATCCTCTAAGTGATTACGTGATCCAAATCAACTAAACCATGTCCGATCATCACGTGAGATGGAGTAGTTTCATTGGTGAACATCACTATGTTGATCATATCTACTATATGATTCACGCTCGACCTTTCGGTCTCCGTGTTCCGAGGCCATATCTGTATATGCTTGGCTCGTCAAGTATAACCTGAGTATTCCGCGTGTGCAACTTTTGCACCGTTGTATTTGAACGTAGAGCCTATCACACCCGATCATCACGTGTCTCAGCACGAAGAACTTTCGCAACGGTATACTCAGGGAGAACACTTCTTGATAATTTAGTGAGATATCATCTTATAATGCTACCGTCAATCAAAGCAAGATAAGATGCATAAAAGATAAACATCACATGCAATCAATATAAGTGATATGATATGGCCATCATCATCTTGTTGCTTGTGATCTCCATCTCCGAAGCACCGTCAGTGATCACCATCGTCCCGGCGCGACACCTTGATCTCCATCGTAGCATCGTTGTCGTCTCGCCAATCTTATGCTTCCACGACTATCGCTACCGCTTAGTGATAAAGTAAAGCATTACAGCGCATTGCATTGCATACAATAAAGCGACAAACCATATGGCTCCTGCCAGTTGCCGATAACTCGGTTACAAAACATGATCATCTCATACAATAAAATTTAGCATCATGTCTTGACCATATCACATCACAACATGCCCTGCAAAAACAAGTTAGACGTCCTCTACTTTGTTGTTGCAAGTTTTACGTGGCTGCTACGGGCTTAAGCAAGAACCAATCTTACCTACGCATCAAAACCACAACGATAGTTTGTCAAGTTGGTGCTGTTTTAACCTTCGCAAGGACCGGGCGTAGCCACACTCGGTTCAACTAAAGTTGGAGAAACTGTCACCCGCAAGCCACCTATGTGCAAAGCACGTCGGGAGAACCGGTCTCGCGTAAGCGTACGCGTAATGTCGGTCCGGGCCGCTTCGTCCAACAATACCGGAACCAAAGTATGACATGCTGGTAAGCAGTATGACTTATATCGCCCACAACTCACTTGTGTTCTACTCGTGCATATAACATCAACATATAAAACCTAGGCTCTGATACCACTGTTGGGTTTCGTAGTAATTTCAAAAATTCCTACGCACACGCAAGATCATGGTGATGCATAGCAACGAGAGAAGAGAGTATGATCTACGTACCCTTGTAGATCGACAACGGAAGCGTTTGGTTGATGTAGTCGTACGTCTCCACGGCCCGACCGATCAAGCACCGAAACTACGGCACCTCCGAGTTCTAGCACACGTTCAGCTCGATGACGATCCCCGGACTCCGATCCAGCAAAGTGTCGGGGAAGAGTTCCGTCAGCACGACGGCGTGGTGACGATCTTGATGTACTACCGTCGCAGGGCTTCGCCTAAGCACCGCTACAATATTATCGAGGACTATGGTGGAAGGGGGCACCGCACACGGCTAAGAATATGATCACGTGGATCAACTTGTGTCTCTTAGGGGTGCCCCTGCCTCCGTATATAAAGGTTCAAGGGAGGGGGCCGGCCGGCCAAGGTGTGGCGCGCCAGGAGGAGTCCTACTCCTTCTAGGAGTAGGACTCCCCCCTTTCCTAGTTGGAATAGGATTCGTGGAGGGGGGAAAGAGGAGAGAGAGGAGGTAGGGGGGCCGGCCCCCTCTCCTTGTCCAACTCGGACCAAGGGGGGGAGGGGCGCGCGGCCCATCTCTGGCCACCTCTCCTCTCTTCCACTAAGGCCCACTAAGGCCCATATACCTCCCGGGGGGTTCCGGTAACCTCCTGGTACTCCCGTAAAATCCAGATTTCACCCAGAACACTTCCGATATCCAAACATAGGCTTCCAATATATCAATCTTTATGTCTCGACCATTTCGAGACTCCTCGTCATGTCCGTGATCACATCCGGGACTCCGAACAACCTTCGGTATATCAAAATGCATAAACTCATAATATAACTGTCATCGTAACCTTAAGCGTGCGGACCCTACGGGTTCGAGAACAATGTAGACATGACCGAGACACGTCTCCGGTCAATAACCAATAGCGGAACCTAGATGCCCATATTGGCTCCTACATATTCTACGAAGATCTTTTATCGGTCAGACCGCATAACAACATACGTTGTTCCCTTTGTCATCGGTATGTTACTTGCCCGAGATTCGATTGTCGGTATCCTATACCTAGTTCAATCTCGTTACCGGCAAGTCTCTTTACTCGTTCTGTAATACATCATCCCGCAACTAACTCATTAGTTGCAATGCTTGCAAGGCTTAAGTGATGTGCATTACCGAGAGGGCCTAGAGATACCTCTCCGACAATCGGAGTGACAAATCCTAATCTCGAAATACGCCAACCCAACATGTACCTTTGGAGACACCTGTAGAGCTCCTTTATAATCACCCAGTTACGTGTGACGTTTGGTAGCACACAAAGTGTTCCTCTGGCAAACGGGAGTTGCATAATCTCATAGTCATAGGAACATGTATAAGTCATGAAGAAAGCAATAGCAACATACTAAACGATCGGGTGCTAAGCTAATGGAATGGGTCATGTCAATCAGATCATTCAACTAATGATGTGATCCCGTTAATCAAATAACAACTCTTTGTCCATGGTTAGGAAACATAACCATCTTTGATTAACGAGCTAGTCAAGTAGAGGCATACTAGTGACACTCTGTTTGTCTATGTATTCACACATGTATTATGTTTCCGGTTAATACAATTCTAGCATGAATAATAAACTTTTATCATGATTTAAGGAAATAAATAATAACTTTATTATTGCCTCTAGGGCATATTTCCTTCACCGACGGGAGCGTGGCAAGCTCCCAGGTGTTGTTGGCACGGATTGACTCCCATCTCCGCCTCCATCGCATCTCGCCATGCCGGCTCCTCCAGAGCATCGTCGACGGAAGGGGCACGCGTCTCGAGCAGAGCCCTCGTCCGGGAAGCTGTCCATCGGAGAGCGGGGGGGACGCCCTCTCGCCAGATTGCTGAAGAGAACGGATCAATATGGAAGAGAGATGAATTGAAGAGACAATCCCCTCCCCTCTTATAAAGGGCGGCCGGGGCTCGAGCCGCTCACTAACCAGATCTCTCTATATCTCTTAGAATCAGACCGACCTTGCTCCTCCAATCAGGATACGACCCGGTTTCCCCACGCTCGCCATTAAGGCATAGTGCCCTCCGCGCTACGCCTACCGTCCTTTGAGCGATGGAGACATGTGGCGCACGCAGAGCAGAATCGAGAAAGACAAGTGATACCGACTGTGTTTCCACCCCGTTGGTCGATAGAGCGCGGCTGCCATTGAAGGCCGGCAACGACCTGAGTACTTAATAGGAAAGTGACCGCAAACAACCAATCCGTTTTGCCTCTTTATTAATGGGGGGGAGAGGCAACGAGCCGCTCTTTAATGATCCACCACAGTGTGAGCGCCAACGGGCCGCAACCGCCCCACGCATGACCCCACGTCACGCATTCAACGCGAGTTTGAAGAAGCGAGACTGCGAGGGATTACTTAATTGGTAAAACTCGTGCCACGCTTAGCCCGTGCCACCCTTTCTCGGGACGAAAGATATTCTATGGTACTGGAGGGCTTTGTAACGCCCGGATAATCATGCTACAGTGATCTCACGTTAATGGTGACATGTCACCTCTGTCACTGCTAATTAATCTCGGGTTAATTCAAAACCGTTTCAAATTTAAATCCTAAATAAGTCAAACGTCAAAAGTTTTCAAATATTAAAATAAAATGTTCGGGCTATGTCTAATATTGCATCGGTAATTATGGTGAAGTAAACACCTTTTTATAAAATGCCTAAATACTTTTAGATGAATTAAACAGGAAAGAAATAATAAAAGAAAATACAAAAGGGGAAAACAAAAGAAAAAGAAAAGAAAGAGAAAGCCCCCCCCTCCCTGGGCCGTGGCCCAACTGGGCCAACCCCAGGCCCAGCCGGCCGGCCCGCTACCTCCCCTCCATAACCCCCCACCAGGAGAACCCTAACCCCACACCCGATCCCCACCCCCCCCACTCGCCCCACCCTCCTCCCGCTCGCCCCCTCGCTCCCTCCCCCGATCTGGATCGGGGAAGCGAACCCACGACCGCGCCGAGCCCAACGCGCCCTCGCCGCGCGACGACGACGCCGGAGCCGTCCCTCGCCGCAGCCGCTCGTCTCCCCGTCGCGCGGCCGTCCTCGTCCTCCCCCCGATCGGCCTCCACGAGCCCGCACCGCCGCCTGGACCTCGCCGCCTCGACCCCCCCGACGCCACCGTCGCCTTCCTCCTCGCCGGCGCCGTCGTCACCGGACCACCTCGACCCCACGGCCGAGACCCTACGCCCCGCCGTGAGCTCCGGCCCCCTCCCTCTCTCCCCTGGTTCTCTGACCGCGGCCTCGCGTGGCCCCGCTGCTCGCCTCGCCGCCGTTCAGTGCCCGCGCGGCCTCTGCCCCGCGACGCTGCGCTCCCCCTGCTCGCTACGCTGCCTCTGTCGCTCCTCTGCTGCTGCTCGCCCGCGCCCCGCCGTGGCCACGCACCGCTGCTGCCGCTGCGCCTCCCTAGCGCCCGCCGCGCCTGCGGTGGCCCTTGCGGCCCCGCCTCTCCGCCGGCCACCACTGCACCTGGCCTCGCCCCTGCTTCCCCTTGCCGGTGCCGCGCCGCCGCTCCGGTGGCCATCGCCGACCACGGCCTTGCCCGCGCCCCGTTCGGGCGAGCGCCCGCACCCGCTCGCCCGCGCCCTCTAGGCCCCGATGGGCCACTGACATGGGGGCCCCAGCCCCAGAACGTTTTGTTTAAAAAAAAGAATTAAAAATAATATGTAAAATAAATAAAATAAATAAATAGATAATAATAATTTAATTAATTAATTAAGGAATTAATTAAGTTAATTAATCATAATTAGATTAACCTAACTAACTAATTAGTTTAATTAAACAGTAGTTAGTTTAGTTAAACACTTATTAGGCTAAACAGTCAATGACCAGTGGGTCCCACACGTCAGTTGACCAGTCAACACCTCTGTTGACTGCTGACGTCATGCTGACGTCATGATGACGTCAGCAAGCACTGTTCTGGATAATGTTGTATTAAAATAATTAAATAAATCCTGAAAATGATTTAAATCTTTTAAAATTAATAGAAAATAAACCGCAGCTCAGATGGAAAAACTTTGTACATGAAAGTTGCTCAGAACGACGAGACGAATTTGAATACGGCAGCCCGTTTATCCACCACGCATCCCTAGCATAGCAAACACGCAACTTTCCCCCTCTGTTTCATCTGTGCGCTTAGGTTTAGACTGGCGTGCTGACCTCTCTGTTGTGCCTAGGTGGGGCTGCGACGTGTTGATCTTTCGAGGCCGGGCATGACCCAGGAAAGTGTGTCCGGCCAAATGGGATCGAGCGTGTTGGGGAATGTGGTGCACCCCTGCAGGGAAGTTAATCTATTCGAATAGCCGTGATCTTCGGTAACAGGACGATTTGGAGTTGTACCTTGACCTTATGACAACTAGAACCGGATACTTAATAAAACACACCCTTCCAAGTGCAGATACAACCGGTGGTCGCTCTCTCACAGGGCGACGAGGGGAGGATCATCGGTTAGGGTTATGCTATGCGATGCTACTTGGAGGATTTCAGTCTACTCTCTTCTACATGCTGCAAGACGGAGGCTGCCAGAAGCGTAGTCATCGAAAGGACTAGCTATCCCCCTCTTATTCCGGCATTCTGCAATTCAGTCCACATATGATAGCCTTATTCCAGTTGATACCAATGCATACATATGTAGTGTAGCTCCTTGCTTGCGAGTACTTTGGATGAGTACTCACGGTTGCTTTCTCCCTCTTTTCCCCCTATCCCTTCTACCTGGTTGTCGCAACCAGATGTTGGATCCCAGGAGCCAGACGCCACCTTCGACGACGACTCCTACTACACCGGAGGTGCCTACTACTACGTGATGCCCGCTGACGACGACCAGGAGTAGTTAGGAGGATCCCAGGCAGGAGGCCTGCGCCTCTTTCGATCTGTATCCTAGTTTGTGCTAGCCATCTTATGGCAACTTGTTTAACTTATGTCTGTACTCAGATATTGTTGCTTCCGCTGACTCGTCTATGATCGAGCACTTGTATTCGAGCCCTCGAGGCCCCTGGCTTGTATTATGATGCTTGTATGACTTATTTATGTTTTAGAGTTGTGTTGTGATATCTTCCCGTGAGTCCCTGATCTTGATCGTACGCGTTTGCGTGTATGATTAGTGTATGATTAAATCGGGGGCGTCACACTCCTGTCGGCATACAAAAGTAGGGGTCCTTTTTGTACCCCTTTACCTATGCGCGGGCGGTCGCAGCCACATGCCTACGGCCACGCTTGGCAGAGCAGAGGAAGCGAAGACACAAGACTACAAGAGCAGCGCCAAGCCAAAGGCGCGAGAAGCAAAGGGACAAGGTGGGATTTCCCCGGCAAGAGCCTTGCCGGGGGAGCTTACGTAGCCCCAGCAAGAGTCTTGCCAGGGCAACTTGCGCAACACCAGCAGAGCCGCCACCCTTGAGCCTAAGAGTTTCGACACTGTCGGCAACATTGGAACCAAGGCTTGGGAGGTGCCTGCATGGTGGCATGCGGATCTTTGTAAAGACCAAGAACATACAAGACTAGATGAGGACCATACGACGAAATCCCCCCGGCAAGATCCTTGTCGGGGACGCTCATGAGACCCCCGGCAAGACCCTTGTCGGGCACACCTGCGAGACCCCGGCAAGGCCCTTGTCGGGGACATCTGGGGGGCCGCAGCCAGGCCCCCACCTGCCATGGCTCCACCGTCGTTCCAACACAGCAGTCAACCCGCCAACGAGGCAGGCACCTGCGTGGCGACGTGAAGCTTCCAGGCCAACTCAGCGAGCACCTGCATGGTGGCATGCAGATCTTCGTGAAGACTCCACCACCGCACCAACTCAGCAGTCAGCCAACCAGCGTGGCGTTGCACGCCTAGTCAGCTTGGACGCGCGTCAGTGCGAGGCGAGGCGGCGACAGGCGAGAGGAGCTTCCTTGCCGTCCCCGATAAAGTGAGGGGGCACATCGGCAGCGCATTAAATGTGTTTGTCCTACGGTACCAGGCGATAGACTTGTATACAGTACAAACTTTCCACCTCCTGTGTGCCACTGTGGCGACCCCTTTGGCTATAAAAGGAGGCCTGAGGCATACTAGAGAAGGATTCAAACTTTTTGGACCCTGCACGCTTTGTAGCTAGTCCAAGAACACCAGATAAACACAAACCAGCAGGAGTAGGGTATGATGTCTACTACACAACCTTCTTCTTGTAGACGTTGTTGGGCCTCCAAGTGCAGAGGTTTGTAGGACAGTAGCAAATTTCCCTCAAGTGGATGACCTAAGGTTTATCAATCCGTAGGAGGCGTAGGATGAAGATGGCCACCGAAGAGGGATTGCCCCCTCCGGCAGGGTGCCGGAACGGGTCTAGATTGGCTTTTGGTGGCTACGGAGGCTTCTGGCGGCGGAACTCCCGATCTATTGTGTTCCCGGATGTTTTTAGGGTATATGGAGATATATAGGCGGAAGAAGTATGTCAGGGGGGCCACGAGGGGCCCACGAGGGTGGAGGGCGCGCCCTAGGGGGGTGGGCGCGCCCCCTACCTCGTGGCCTCCTCGAAGCTTCCCTTACATGCACTTCAAGTCTTCTAGGCTTCTTTCCTTCCAAAAATGGGTTCCGTGAAGTTTCAGGTCAATTGGACTCCGTTTGGTTTTCCTTTTCTTCGAAACCCTAAAACAAGGTAAAACAGAAACTGGCACTGGGCTCTAGGTTAATAGCTTAGTCCCAAAAATAATATAAAAGTGTATAATAAAGCCCATAAACATCCAAAATAGTAGATAATATAGCATGGAGCAATCAAAAATTATAGATACGTTGGAGACGTATCAGCATCCCCAAGCCTAATTCCTGCTCGTCCTCGAGTAGGTAAATGATAAAAACAGAATTTTTCATGTGGAATGCTACTTGGCATAATTTCAATGTAATTCTTCTTAATAGTGGCGTGAATATTCAGATCTGAAAGACTCAAGATAAAAGTTTGTATTGACATAAAAATAATAATACTTCAAGCATACTAACTAAGCAATCATGTCTTCTCAAAATAACATGGCCAAAGAAAGTTATCCCTCCAAAATCATATAGTCTGGCTATGCTCCATCTTCACCACACAAAATATTTAAATCATGCACAACCCCGATGACAAGCCAAGCAATTGTTTCATACTTTTGATGTTCTTAAACTTTTTCAATCTTCACGCAATATATGAGCGTGAGCCATGGACATAGCACTATAGGTGGAATAGAATGGTGGTTGTGGAGAAGATAAAAAGGAGAAGATAGTCTCACATCAACTAGGCGTATCAACGGGCTATGGAGATGCCCATCAATAGATATCAATGTGAGTGAGTAGGGATTGCCATGCAACGGATGCACTAGAGCTATAAGTGTATGAAAGCTCAACAAAAGAAACTAGTGGGTGTGCATCCAACTTGCTTGCTCACGAAGACCTAGGGCATTTTGAGGAAGCCCATCATTGGAATATACAAGCCAAGTTCTATAATGAAATATTTCCACTAGTATATGAAAGTGACAACATAGGAGACTCTCTATCATGAAGATCATGGTGCTACTTTGAAGCACAAGTGTGGTAAAAGGATAGTAGCATTGCCCCTTCTCTCTTTTTCTCTCATTTTTTATTTTTTTTATTTGGGCCTTTCTCTTTTTTTATGGCCTCTTTTTTTATTTGGGCTTCTTTGGCCTCTTTTATTTATTTATTTTCGTCTGGAGTCTCATCCCGACTTATGGGGGAATCATAGTCTCCATCATCCTTTCCTCACTGGGACAATGCTCTAATAATGATGATCATCACACTTTTATTTACTTACAACTCACGAATTACAACTCGATACTTAGAACAAGATATGACTCTATATGAATGCCTCCGGCAGTGTACCGGGATGTGCAATGACTCATGAGTAACATGTATGAAAGAATTATGAACGGTGGCTTTGCCACAAATACGATGTCAACTACATGATCATGCAAAGCAATATGACAATGATGGAGCGTGTCATAATAAACGGAACGGTGAAAAGTTGCATGGCAATATATCTCGGAATGGCCATGGAAATGCCATAATAGGTAGGTATGGTGGCTGTTTTGAGGAAGGTATATAGTGGGTGTATGATACCGGCGAAAGGTGTGCAGTATTAGAGAGGCTAGCAATGGTGGAAGGGTGAGAATGCGTATAATCCATGGACTCAACATTAGTCATAAAGAACTCATATACTTATTGCGAAAATCTACAAGTTATCAAAGGAAAGTATTACGTGCATGCTCCTAGGGGATAGATTGGTAGGAAAATACCATCGCTCGTCCCCGACCGCCACTCATAAGGAATACAATCAATAAATAAATCATGCTTCGACTTCATCACATAACGGTTCACCATACGTGCATGCTACGGGAATCACAAGCTTTAACACAAGTATTTCTCAAATTCACAACTACTCAACTAGCATGACTCTAATATCACCATCTCCTTATCTCAAAACAATCATCAAGCATCAAACTTCTCTTAGTATTCAATACTCTATATGAAAGTTTTTATTATATCCCTCTTGGATGCCCATCATATTAGGACTAGTTTCATAACCAAAGAAAATTACCATGCTGTTTAGGACTCTCAAAATAATATAAGTGAAGCATGAGAGTTCATCTATTTCTTCAAAATAAAACTACCACCATGCTCTAAAAAGATATAAGTGAAGCACTAGAGCAACAACAAACTACTCCGAAAGATATAAGTGAAGATCAATGAGTAGTCGAATAATTATGCAGCTATGTGAAGACTCTCTAACATTAATAATTTCAGATCTTGGTATTTTATTCAAACAGCAAGCAAAACAAAAGAAAATGACATCTAAGAATAGCAAACATCATGTGAAAAAGCAAAAACTTAGGATCAACCGATACTAACCGGTAGTTGTTGAAGAAGAAAGGTGGGATGCCAACCGGGGCATCCCCAGGCTTAGACGCTTGAGACTTATTGAATTATTATCTTGGGGTGCCTTGGGAATCCCCAAGCTTGAGCTTTTGTGTCTCCTTAATTCCTCTCATATCACGGTCTCCCTAAATCTCAAAAGCTTCATCCACACAAAACTCAACAAGGACTCGTGAGATAAGTTAGTATGAACCATTGCCAAAACCTTATCATACTCTACTGTAGCAAATCACTAAAATTATTATTCAACATTGCATACTAAATGCCTCTGCATATTTAATAGTCCTATCCTCAAATAGAATCATTAAGGAAGCAAACATATGCAAACAATGCAAACATAACAACAATCTTCCTAAACAGGACAGTCT
>NC_053022.1:99983095-99993555 GCF_003073215.2 Triticum urartu
GGTACACGCATCGGCTTGGTCTGACATGTATGACCAGTTACATCACTGACTTGTGCGACCGCATTTGAGCAGTGTAGTACTCCCTCTATCTCTGTTTACAAGTCTTGCATGTGTACCTAGGTCGTTAATTTGACCAACTTAATAACATATGTACATTACAAAAAATCATTACAAACTTCAAATATTCAGAGTATTTTTATGTTAAACAATTTATTTATAAGTTACATTGATGACCTAGATACACGTGCAAGCCTTGTAAACTGGAGATGGAGGGAGTACTTGAAATTTATGTTCTACTAAACTCATCAGGAGCCGTTTCGGGCCTCGAAACCAAAACCATCAATTAATCTTTAGCTTGCTCCCATCACATTCCAAAAGTGCATACAAATGCTTCTACCTCGTTTCTTGTTTCTTAACATATCAACCAATAAGAGATGTGGGGCGTGCATGTTTTCAATGACTCAAGACTACCAAACACGACATGCAGTGGTTAGTTCATTGCATGCAATGCTATAAATTAGCAAATAAACATTAAGTTCTCTCGTTCTCCCCTCCTTCTTGGTCATGGCGCACAACCTCAGATGACTTATTCACTTAGACGGAGGGAGTAGTATAATTAAGTGCAAACCTCCTCACACCTAGTACGTGTCAAACCTGAACGTGTTCCCACTATGCATGTTTTAGTACTAGTGCTAGTACTGGGTTATAAAAAGGGGAACTAGTACCTAGCCTAAAATAACTCTACCTCTTCCTCCTCATAAGTCTTTATTGTTCATCCGTCCTTGCCATGGCCGGTGTGCAGAGCTCTAGGTTGAGAACTATCCAAACTACTCATAACAAGGGAGCGGCCACCAAGGCCACGGAAAAAAAGAGAGGGCTCGCCGCCTCGGAGAGACCTCGAAAGATCTCTCACGGGCAGGCGATGGCTCCCAGGAGCGCCCTCGCCACAGAGGCGAACATGCCGGCATGCCCGATCAGCTCAATAAGCAACTCAATAAGCAGAAGGAGTTCATCCACGGCTTGGTGGAGCTGCTGAAGGAGAGCCTCGACGACATGCCCGCTAAGCTCAATGAGTAGGGGGAGTTGACCGCCGGCTTGGTGATGCTGCTGAAGAAGAGCATTGCCTCGGAGAAGAAGGCGATCGGCGAAATCCTGCAACTTCAGGAGGACAAGGCGAAGCTTTGCCACGAGCTCGGCCTGCTGAAGGAGGAGAACGCCGGCTGGAAGAAGCTGGATGAGAATAGTAGTTCCTCGATGAAGATGTTGCGTGCCCTCATCATAGAACAGAAGGAGTTGGTGAAGCTCCGCATCAAGCACCCGGCTGCTGTCAAGGTACATAATGCGGCCGTGGAATAGATGATGAAGGCTAGCATCGAGAAATCCCGCGTCATGGACAGAATGACGAAGATGGCGGAGGAGACGCGCAAGGAGATGGGGGCCATGGAGGCGATGAAGAAGCAGTTATGACTCCGCGGCCAGCAACCCTTCATGTAGTAGAGAGTAGCGCCCCAGACTTGTGTGTGCGTCTTCCTTCTTTTTTGGGGGTGATAATCTTCCTTCTTCTTTTGCTCCTGTCTTTCTTCTTTTGCTTCGGGTGTTTTGCCGCACATGTCACGTTCTCTGCGAGGCATGAATAGAACAATGCTAAAAATGAGATGACTAGCAAATTAGATCATTTTTATCGCCATATGGCACTAGGATGCCATGTTTCGTGCTCCTCCGTCGTACTACTCCAGTGGAAAACGTGAGTATACCGCACAGATCTTTGCTGCTCCTCAGGTCGTCCGCACATTTATACGAGCAGTCAAATCACAAGGCCCCGCCTTCCAGCAGTAATGAGCCGTCAAATAACAAAGGCCCTCGCCTCTCTTGAAACCAACCAAGCTAGACTGCCCTGCCCTCTAGCCTTTTAAAAATTGTATACTTTCGTACAGTAGTAGTGTCGGTGTCAAAACCGGCGGATCTCGGGTAGGGGGTCCCGAACTGTGCATCTAGGCCGGATGGTAACAGGAGGCAGGGGACACGAAGTTTTACCCAGGTTCGGGCCCTCTTGATGGAGGTAAAACCCTACGTCCTGCTTGATTAATATTGATGATATGGGTAGTACAAGAGTAGATCTACCACGAGATCAGAGAGGCTAAACCCTAGAAGCTAGCCTACGGTATGATTGTATGTTGTGATTGTTGTCCTACGGACTAAAACCCTTCGGTTTATATAGACACCGGAGAGGGTTAGGGTTACACAAGGTCGGTTACAAAGGAGGAGATATCCATATAGTATTGCCTAGCTTGCCTTCCACGCCAAGTAGAGTCCCATCCGGACACGAGACGAAGTCTTCAATCTTGTATCTTCATAGTCTAACAGTCCGGCCAATGGAGATAGTCCGGCTGTCCGGAGACCCCCTAATCCAGGACTCCCTCAGTAGCCCCTGAACCAGGCTTCAATGACGATGAGTCCGGCGCGCAATATTGTCTTCGGCATTGCAAGGCGGGTTCCTTCTCCGAATACATCACAGAAGAATTTGAATACGAGGATAGTGTCCGACCCTGCAAAATAAGTTCCACATTCCACCGTAGAGAGAATAATATTTTCGCAGATCTAATTTGCTGGCTTGTTTTGGCAGCATGACGTTACGTCATGGCCCGGTGATTATTCGAACCGTTTCTTTTAACCAGCCCCACACATAACGCGAGGCAGTTTTTCGACACGTCTTGTCAAAGCAGAGATCGTGTCCCCTTATTACGGGATTCTCATCAATAGGCGTGGCTAACCCAACCGCGCCATCAATTGCGGCGCTTGGGGGATAAGCGAGTTTTACCAGGCAAGTGGGGACGCTTAGTTTTGTCCGCCCATATAAAGGGATAAGGATTCACCTTTCTATCCACGCCTTCTTCCTCCTCTTGCTCATCCGCTCCCGCACACTCGAGCTCTAGCGCCCAAGTCCTCACTTCCATCTCAACCTTCTCCAACCATGTCCGGAGCGGGAGGCAAGTGGATGGTCTCCTCCGTACATGGAGGGAGACATCAAGAAACTGAGGAGAGCCGGATACCTGCCCGACGACATCGCGCACCGGCTCCCAGATGAGGGGCAGCTCATCCCCACCCCCAGGCCCCATGAGAGGGTGGTATTCCTCACCCATTTCCTCCGGACTGGGATTCCCTCTCCATCCCTTCGTCCGGGGGCTCATGTTTTATTATGGCCTGGATTTCCACGATCTGGCCCCGAACTTCATCCTCAACATCTCGGCGTTTATCGTCGTGTTGCGAGGCCTTCCTCCGCATCAAGCCCCACTTCGGCTTATGGCTGAAGACCTTCAATGTTAAGCCGAAGGTAGTGGGCGGCCGCCAGGCGGAGTGCGGAGGCGCCATGGTGGGCAAGATGCCCAACGTAACATGGCTCGAGGGCTCCTTTGTGGAAACCATAAAGGGGAGGCAACCGGGGTGGTTTTATATCACCGAGCCGCGCGACCCTGCATGGGCGGCGGCCCCCGAGTTCCGATCTGGCATCCCCATGCGGCTCACCTCCTGGAAAGAGAAGGGCCTGTCCTGGGGTAATGCGAAGGAGCTGACCGGACTCCAAACATGTATTCAAAACATGCTGGACAAGAAACTCAAGCTTGTCAACATATTCCAAGTTATCCTCATCCGCCGGATACTCCCGTGCCAACAACGGGAGTTCAACTTGTGGGAGTTCAATTCGGCCCAGCACCGAACTCTGAACAGGCTCTTCGACACGACTCATGAAGATGCCTGGAGGGTGCTGTTCAAAAGTGCCGAGGTCCCTCCCCCTATCACTGAGGATCACGGATTCAGCGCGAAGCGCCAAGCTAGTGCGGTAAGCTGCTTTACCTTTCACATGATACTTATTTTTTATATAGATTGACTCTATGCGGGATCTAAACTCCCGGACCTTTGACAGGACTGGCAGAAAATGGCCGGACAGACCGACTGTCCGGCTCCTTTGCCCGAAGGCCCCGCAGACACTCTTCTGGCGAAGATGCTGACTCCGGCCCCCTATAAGGTGCCGGATAAGACCAAGAAGGCCAAGGGAGCTCGAAAGAGTTCCCGACGCCAGGCGTCGTCGGACTCACCGCCCGATGACTCTGCGGCGCACTCTTCTCCCAAAGACGAGGAAGAGGAAGAAGAGGCTCCCCCCCGACTGGGGGAGACAAGAAAAGGAAGGCCGCCCCAACTGGGGAGGCCGGAGGGTCCAAGAAGGGAAGGACTCTTCTTCCAGATAGCTCCATCGCCGCTGACGAAAGTGAAGACGAGTGGTTTCCCAGGTCCAATCCCCAGGGGAGATCGTAAGTATTCAGATACCAAAGTAACCCATAGGATTCCTTTGTCGCATTGCTTTCCCTAATCGCCAAATATAATTACGCAGGCTGCCATGAGCCAATATCGAGGTATCATCGGACGGCTCCCTGGATTTGTCGGACATGGATAGCGATCCAGTCCCGACTGCCACCTCCCCTCATCCTGCCGACGACGTCGAGGTGTTGTCTCAAGAGGCACCGGATCGAGGGGAGACAGTCTCGGAGGCGCCTCAAGGCGACCTTCCGGACTCCGGGAGCAGAGGGGACGGGGCCCCTGAGAGCTCCGAGTTCGGCCCTCAGCCCGAACACCGTGCCGGACCCACCAGCGGTTCGAGCTCGGGCAGGCAGCCTCCTTCTAAGAGGGGCAAGACGCCTATGCCGGTGACCTTTGTCCATCCAGAGGCACCGGATAATCTGCTGGAAGCGCTAATCGCTCGACGCTTATAACGAGGAGCACCGCACTATCATGAGTGCGGTGATCCAGAAGGTTGAGTCCGCCAAGAGCAGATTGACTGAAGCCTGCGCCAGCCTTCTAACAGGCTTTGAGGTAAGTGTGTTTAAAATGTAGTAGAAATATTACCGCATAGACAGTAGCCCCTGATGCTTTGTTCGGTGTTCACAAAGAAAATCTGGACAGAAGATCAAATAATATCGCAGGAGTCTAATATAAGTATGTCAATATGCATATGCAGGCTTCGCTGCTGGCGTCCGCCACACTAACTGCGGAGGTCGCCGTACTGAAGTAGGACCTCGAGGTGTCCAAGAAAGAGCTCGGCCTTGCCAAGAGGCAGCTCGAGGAGAACAAGGGTAAGTAATACCCCGTTTATAGATATGTATATATAAAAAGGACGCGATTGCAAAATGACAGGATCGTTGTATGTTTGCCAGGGGCCACGACAGAGGTGGAGACCTTGAAGCAGGCGCTAACCAAGGCTGAAGATACAGCGGCCAAGGAGCGCACCGAGCGAGAGAAGCACGAGGCTCGGGTGGGCGAGGTGCAGCAAGAGCTCCAGGCTCTCGTGACAAAGCACGAGGCGTTGGAGCTTGACTCGAAGACACGAGAGTCTGAGCTTGTCGCGTCCCTTGACAGTGCAAAGAGTGCCAAGGCCGAGGCCCAGAAGGCCCTCCAGGAGATCGACGCGATGAAGAAGATAGCGGCGGGTAAGGCTTTCTATATGCAAAGCAAGCATGTAAAAGTAAATTACCGATTACTTACCCGGATATCCGGAGCTCTTCAGGAGCATTCGCAGATTTGCCCCGCAGTGTGTCCGATGCCGCACAATTTTACCAGGCCGAGGATGGAAGCTCGACGGAGAAGCTGTTCTGGTCTCAGTATGCTGAGGCCGAACATCCGGTGCCAATGAGCGACCAGCTGAAGCAGATGGTCGAGCTACATAAGGCGGCCGATCAGGCCATGAAGGGCTTTATAGTCCGGCTGTGGCCTGGCGATGCCCTTCCGAACAGCTTCTTCGGCCTGGTGAGGCGGCTTGTGGATGCCTGCCCACGGCTGGAGGTCGTCAAGCGATCCGTCTGCATTGAAGGTGCACGCCGGGCTTTCGCCCGTGTAAAAATGCAGTGGGTCAAGCTAGACGCCGTGAAGCTGATCAAGGAGGGGCCGCGGAGGGCAAGGAGCACCGCCACCCCGAGATGTATTACGAGGGTGTTCTGCCGGGTGCCCGTCTTATCGCGGATGAGTGTTCGAAAGATGTAATATTTGAGTAAACTTGCTCGTTTTATCCTGTATTTATGAAAACTTGTTTCATATGCGCTATGCAACGCTTGTTTGAATTTAAAATATTACCTTCTGTTTGGCTGTTTATCCAATCTGAGAGATGGCTAGTCCTCGGCTTCTGCCCCCATGCCGCTAGTGCTGGGGTGTTCGGGATAAACCTGAGCACTCTTGTTCCCATATTTGGGTCCTTCGAGGGAGGTGCTCAGCACAACGAACAAGGCAACCGGACTAATATTGCTTTATCACTCTCACTTAGCCATAGAATTCTATAATTTTAAATTTCGGCGAAGCCCCTGGTATTCGGAAGGCCGAATTCGGGGCGCGATACACGCCTTTAAGCCGGACAGGGCCGGCCCCTCGCCCTAAGCGGCATAAGTCTTTAGGGACTCGAAAACCTCGCCGAACAGCGAACCAGTCTCTCGCCTTATCATGACAGTCAGTTTTAGCTTTCTCTACTGAGGTGCTCAGCCCGGCAGAACCGGGGCACAATCGCAGTAGTTCTCCTAGCGCTACCTTAGCCGATAGAGCGGAACGTAAGGTACCAAAACATAGGAGCCGGGCAAACCCAACATTTGACCAAAGACATGATTCGGAGCTGATGCATATAATGCTATAAGTTCGGGGTGCCGCACTTGTGAAAGTGTTCGGACTTTTCACACCGCATTGTGGGGTACGTGAGCCCCTGGTGTATTGGCCGTACCAAAGTGTACGGTTGCAAGGCGTCGTTAATGAACACATATATATATAAAATGCAATAATGGTCGTAATGTAATGCATTGTTTATTAAAAAGCTGCGTTAAAGCAGAGTGATACAGATAGTGCGATAAGCAAAAAGTAGGACTAAGTCCCTTCCAAGGGCGAGCTGAGGGATGATATGAAATCTGAGATCAACCTGGGAATTCCGTTGTATAACGTAGCTGTCTGCCTCCTTGGTTGCTGCATCATGTGTTCGGCAATAGTGCTGCCGGACAGTGTTTCCAGAGATTAAGGTCCTGAAAAAAAGAAAAATAACCAAACGGGAAGCCCCTAGTGCGGTTTAGGCCGCGTTTTGGGGCGTGCCGCAGTTGTGCCCCCCTCCCCACCTGTGCCCATGGTATTTTTAATGCGTAATTATGTACGCGCGCACGAATATCGCCGTTGGGCTGGGATTGGGGTGGCCGCCGTATTGCTACGCGAGCTCAGATCGCGCCAGGCGGTCTATTTGCCGATTGTCGAGCGCGCTTGAAGGTGTCCGGGCTTTGAAACGCCGAACTGGTTGATTGCCTTGAGAGGCTGCTTTGCGCTTCTGCTGCGAGGGCCGCGGTGTGCTCCTCTGTTCGGAGGGAGCGCTCTGTGTTTCCATTGACTGTAATAACTCCGCGGGGTCCTGGCATCTTGAGCTTGAGGTATGCATAATGCGGTACCGCATTGAATCTAGCAAATGTGGTTCGCCCGAGCAGCGCATGATAACCACTGCGGAACGGGACTATATCGAAGATTAACTCTTCGCTTCGGAAGTTATCCGGGGATCCGAAGACCACTTCCAGTGTAATTGAGCCTGTGCAATGGGCCTCTACGCCTGGAATGACGCCCTTAAAGGTCGTTTTTGTGGGTTTGATCCTTGAGGGGTCTATACCCATTTTGCGCACTGTGTCCTGATAAAGCAGGTTCAGGCTGCTGCGCCGTCCATAAGGACTCGAGTGAGGTGAAATCCGTCGATGATTGGGTCTAGGACCAGTGCGGAATCGCCATGACGGATACTAGTGGGTGGTCCCTGCGATCGAAGTGATCGGCAGGAGGACCAAGGGTTGAACTTTGGGGCGACTGGCTCCAACGCATATACGTCCCTGAGCGCATGCTTCCGCTCCCTCTTGGGATGTGGGTTGCGTATATCATGTTCACCGTCCGCACTTGCGGGGGAAACCTCTTCTGTCCGTGTGTGGCTGCCGGGGCTCCTCCTCGTCATGCTATGCGGCCCCTTGTCCTTGTTTTCGGCAATTAACTTGCCGGCCTGCTTGAACACCCAACAATCCCTGTTGGTGTGATTGGCTGGCTTGTCTGGGGTGCGTGTATTTGACACGAGCGATCGAGTATACGGTCCAAGATGGACGGACCCGCGTACTTTGTTTGAATGGCTTTTTTTCCGCTGACCGGGTTTAGAGCCTTTGAATCCGGCTGATTGCCGTATCCTCAGTATTTTCGCTGTTTAATGCGGCGCTTATGCTTGTTGCAACGTGACCTACTATTCTGTCCTTGGTATCTAAGGTACCATGGTTTTTTGATATGTTATTACCTGTGAGCCAGCCAGCTGTCTTCTCCACAAAAGCGGGTCAGAGCGTTGTGAGAGCTGCCATAGATTTCGGCTTTTCCTGACCAAGGTGCCGGGCTAGCCACTCGTCTCGGATGTTGTGCTTGAAAGCCGCTAAGGCCTCCGCATCCGGACAGTCGACGATTTGATTTTTCTTTGTAAGGAACCGAGTTCAGAATTGCCTGGCTGACTCTTCTGGCTGCTGAATTATGTGGCTCAAATCATCAGCGTCTGGTGGTCGCACATAAGTGCCCTGAAAGTTGTCGAGGAATGCGGCTTCCAGATCTTCCCAACAGCTAATGGAGTCCGCTGGCAAGCTGTTAAGCCATGCCGCGCTGGTCCTTTGAGCTTTAGTGGGAGGTATTTGATCGCGTGTAAGTCATCACCGCAGGCCATGTGGATGTGGAGGAGGAAGTCCTCAATCCATACCGCGGGATCTGTTGTGCCGTCGTATGATTCAATGTTTACAGGTTTGAAACCTTCTGGGAATTGATGTTCCATTACTTCGTCTGTGAAGCATAAGGGGTGTGCGGCGCCTCTGTATTGGGCTATATCTCGACGCAGCTCGAATGGTTCTTGCCCACTATGTTCGGCCCGGCCGGGTTTGCTTTTACTGTATCCGGCGTGACGTTTGTCGTCTCGCAGAGTGGTGCACCCTCGTGATCCGTAGATCGATCTTGAATGCTTTGCCTTGTCCTCCAACATGTCTCGCAGGTCTAGCGTATCTCCCCATGCCTTTTTATTTGAATGGCGTTGGTGTGGAGGCTGAGTTTTTGGCTGGAATGTCTCTCTATCGCAGCCACGAGGTGGCCGATCAGCCGTGTCATACGCTTCTTCCTCCAGTCGGGGTAGTAACCTGTGCCTTGGGTAACTCTTGGAGGGGTGCTCGAGTTTATATTCCTCGGCCGCGAGGACTTCAGTCCATTTGTCAGCTAGCATATCTTGATCAGCTTGAAGCTGCTGCTGCTTTTTCTTCAGGCTATTTGCCGTGGCCATAAGCCGGCGCTTGAAGCGCTCTTGTTCGACGGGATCCTCTGGGACGGCGAATTCATCGTCGCCGAGGCTTGCCTCGTCTTCGGAGGGGGGATGTAATTGTCATCCTCCTCCTCTCCATCTGCCGCTCTCTCAGGAGAGCTAGCTCCTTCATCCTCCTGCTCTAAGTCTTGCTAGAGGGGATTGTTGTTGTCTTCGGCACTGTCCGGGGTATTATTATCTCCTATGCCGGTGTCACCACTTTTGCTTTGGCGGGACTTAGAGCGGCGCCGCTGACGTCGGCGCTTGGGTTGCTTCTTGGAGGGGTCATCCTCCGTTATCTCATCGCCATTGCCTTCATTGGGTGTATCCACCATGTATATGTCATATGACGAGGTGGCTTTCCAGTGCCCTATAGGTGCTGGTTCATGTTCGTCTCCTACATCATCGTCCATACCGTCGATGTCTTCGGAGTCGAAGTCGAGCATGTCGGTTAAATCATCAACAGTGGCTACATAGTGGGTGGTGGGTGGGCGTCGAATTTCTTCGACGTCCGCAACCCAATCATGTTGGCCATAATCCGGCCAGGGCTCTCCTGACAAAGAGAGAGACCTTAGTGAATTCAGAATGTCGCCAAAGGGCGAGTGCTGAAAGATATCTGCGGCAGTGAATTCCATAATTGGCGCCCAATCGGATTCGATTGGCAGGGGCGCGGGCGGTTCGGAGACAGAAAAAGGGTCTGGCACCTTGGTGTCACAGGCTGCGCAGAGGATTATGCTGGTGTTTGGCTCTACAGCCGTTGAGACTGCAGCCCCTGAGGCGGTGTCTAACCACCCGTCCTCGATTGGCGCAGTTGGCTCCGAGCTAAGGGTCGGAGCTGATGCGGGCGCGGCTTCTGGGGTACTGTTCGGCGGCAGAGCTAGGTCATACCCATCATGACAGTGCGGCGTGCCCGACTATGGCTCGAATCCGTCGAAGATCAAGTCTCCGCGGATGTCGGCCGTGTAGTTCAAACTTCCAAATCTGACCTGATGGCCAGGGGCGTAGCTTTCAATCTACTCCAGATGGCCAAGCGATTAGCCCGCAGTGCAAAGCCGCCGAATACGAAGATCTGTCCGGGGAGAAAAGTCTCACCCTGGACCGATCGCTACGA
>NC_053022.1:99994701-100015173 GCF_003073215.2 Triticum urartu
CTACGACGTGCAGCTCTGCTTTCAGCACGGCGAGAAGGTCTCTAACAATATCGTAGAATACGAGGGCCTCATAGCCGGCCTAAAGGTTGCGCCGGCTATGGGGGTGAGACGCCTTACCATCAAGGGCGATTCGCAGCTCCTCGTCAACTTCTCCAACAAAGTGTACGAGCCAAAGGACGAGCACATGGAGGCCTACCTTGCTGAGGTGCACAAAATGGAGAAGCAGTTCGCAGGCTTGGAGCTGCAGCACGTGCCCCGGGGCACCAAAAAGGAAGCCGGCGACATCGCCAAGAGAGCATCCAAGCGGTAACCGCAGGAGCCCGGCGTCTTCGAAGAGCGGCTCTTCAAGACGTCAGCTACGCCGCCTCTTCCAAGCACGACTCAGCCTCGGGAAGAGCTCGCTCAGCCCCCGGTCTTGGGAGCCCCAGATTGCGGCCCGACCTCAGGAGCTCGGCTGCTCTTGGCGCTCGAGCCCCAGGGGGAGTGCTGGACCAAGGAGTTCAGGGAGTACCTGATGCATGGGACACTTCCGGAGAAAGAAGAGGACACAGAGCGCGTGTCCCGACAGGCCATGACATACTGCATTCAAGACGGCGAATTGTACAGGAAACAACGGAACGATGTCACGCTGCGCTGCATCTCCAGTGATCAAGGGAGGGAGCTGCTGACTGACATACATGGCGGGGATTGTGGACATCACTCGTCATCACGGACCCTCGTCGGCAAGGCCTTCCGCAGCGGATTCTATTGGCCTATAGCACTTAACTATGCAGTCGGGCTGGTGAAGTCCTGTGAAGCTTGCCAATTCCACGCCAAGCAAATCCATCAGCCTGCTCAGGGCCTCCAAACCATCCCACTCATGTGGACGTTCATGGTCTGGGGGCTGGACATCCTAGGCCCATTCCCACGAGCGCCAGGGGGCTACCGCTATCTCTACGTCGCCATCGATAAGTTCACTAAGTGGGCAGAGGTGGAAGCCGTCCGAACCATTCCAGCCGGCTCTGCCGTCAAGTTCATCAAGGGCCTCATGAGCCGCTTCGGGGTCCCCAACCGCATCATCACAGATAACGACTCGCGGTTCACTAGTAACCTCTTTAAAACCTACTGTGCTAACCTTGGAACGCAGATCTGATACGCTTCGGTAGCCCACCCCAGGAGCAATGGTCAGGCCGAGCGCGCCAACGCAGAGGTACTAAGGGGCCTCAAGACCAGGACCTTCAAGAAGAAGCTGGAGGCCTGCGGCAGGGGCTGGCACGATGAGCTCCAGTCCGTGTTGTGGTCCATCCGCACCACCGCCACCAAGCCAACGGGCGAGACTCCATTCTTCCTCATCTACGGAGCTGAAGCAGTCCTCCCTCACGAGGTCAGGCATCGCTCCGCACGGGTCCTGGCGTTTGACGAAATGCAGAAGGACGCCATGCGGGGGATGGATCTCATGCTGGGGGAGGAACGACGTCGCGAGGGTGCATTAAGGGCGGAAAAGTACCAGCAAGTGCTGCGGCGCTACCACTGCCACAACATTCGCTACAGGACGCTCGAGATGGGTGACATGGTCCTGAGGCGGGTCCTTTCCAGGGAAGGCTTGCACAAGCTCTCACCCATGTGGGAGGGCCCGTTTAGGGTCGTTCACATCGCTAGGCCTGGCGCCGTGTGCTTAGAGACGCAAGAGGGGACACCCATCCAAAATGCTTGGAACATCCAGCACCTCCGGAAGTTCTACCCATGAAGCAAGGCCCAGAGCCTGAGAAGCAAGGCCCAGATCCTGAGAAGCAAGGCCCAGAGCCTGAGAAGCAAGGCCCAGAGCCTGAGAAGCAAGGCCCAGAGCCTGTGAAGCAAGGCCCGGTGCCTGTGAAGAATCGCCGCCCGTGACACTCTCACGTAATAATGAGTTGGGGCTGTACGCACCCCGGAGTCTCAGGAGCGCCGGCCTCAGGCCCTGGGGCTCCCTCCCACGCCTAGTGGACAGCACTTAGCTCCGCGCTGGTGAGAAGACTCGAAGACTAGATTAGGTGCCGGATGCGGCTTTTCATTTGCTTTCCGTAGTTGGCTTGCTTTTCCTTAATCGAGTTTGCCTTTGGCGTTCCTTGCTGATTTGGTTCCTTCGCCTTTTACCGCGTTTTTTCGGCTCTGGTTTACTCGTGATCTCTCTCTCTCGCATACCTCACGAGGGGGCTAGGCAGGCAGCTGCCCTCACGAGCTTTCCCTTCTCTCTGCCTTCTTGCGAGTCACCCTCGTTCGAGCCTGGAAGCTGGCGCAACTCTCCTAAATCCGTGCCCCTCGGGTACCTCGATGCAAAGCGCTAAGTCAAGGTTCGGGTAAACGGAAAAATCCCCTAGCGCACCCCTAACAAAATTTTGCAGTTCCTAAGCAAACGCAGATATCTCGTGAAGGAAGGGGCGTCCCAAACACGCCAGGTTAGGTTATCTCTTCGCAAAATAACCGCATGGCATGGGAATAACTCGCATGTTGCATTAACCAAGAACCATAGTTCGATACACGCCCCTCTGGGCCCATACTGGTTTCATTTTCTGGTGCAGGGAAAGGGAAAAACCAAACAAAGCGATGTTTCAACAATCTGCGGGGGCAGGCCCTTAGCGACGCCCAAGCCTAGCCGGACCCCTCCTCGCGCTTCACGGAGGCGCGGCGATGAGATGACCCGCTGCCTCCTTCGAAGCGAGCGCGGTGGCTGATCGTAGCCACTGCTGCTGGAGCTGTTGCAGGAGGGAGAGCCGCTGTAACTGGAGGAGATGCGGTCACCGCTGAGGGCAGGCTCGCCCTCGCCCTCGTCATGGCCGTCGCCGAGGCCAAGCACCCCCTCACCGTCGTTTGTCTCGGAGCAGCACCCGGCGCGGCGGCCATCTTCCCTGAACACCCTCATGAAGAGGGTCGACCTACCATCATACTTGAAGTGGAGCGTGCACCGCCTGCCCAGGCCGCGCGCGCGGGCGAACGTCTGCCAGCCGCGGCCAGGGCTATGTTGCCCGCGGCAGAAGTCTCGACCGCGACCCAGGAGGCCTTGCTACAGCAACCATCCGCCTGCAACTAGAGCCCCCTGGCCCAGGGGCCGGCAGCTCATCGACAAAGAAGCACGGAAGCTGGAGCCAGTTGCCGGCCGGGTTTTCTGACCAAACAACAAACTCCGGCGACGCCTCCGCTGCATGGAAGCGCGGGCGGGGAGGCCTCGCCGCCATCGCGCACCTCCCCCCGTCAGCTAGACCGCCACGGTTGGGATGGCACCCTCCGCGTGCCGTGGCGCCGCCTCGACGGTGGGCCGTAGCGGGGGTCGCAGCGTGCTTGCGCAGGCGGCCGCGACCGCGCTTGGGCACCGGGGAACCAGGGCCCTTGCGAGGGGCCTTCCCCTTCTCGGCAGCAGAGAACTTCCTTTGAGGCGCCATCGGAGGCACTGCAAGGACTGGAGCAAGGAGGGAGCAAGCAAGGAAGATATGGGCAATGGGGGCTTCGCCCCCTCCCCATTTATAAAAAGAGAAGGCCGACCGGCGCCTCCCACGATCACACGTAATGATGGTTCCCCTTGCATGTTGCAGGGACTTGTCAAGTCGCGCAGTTGCCAAAGCAGCATGGGGAAGCGGAGACGCCCATGTTCAATCAACCGCCACACGTCAACTGAGGCCGCATGCTTTTGGGGCCCGCGGCGCTTCGAGCTTGACCCTTGGCTTCGCCGCATAGCCAAGCCCGTGCGCACCTTGGGCCTGGGGGCTACTATCGGTGTTCTGGGAATGGGGGTCCCTAGACTTGCCTGCCTGTGGCCCTCGGCGTGGCTGAGCCAGCAGGCCGTACGGCTCATCTTCACCAGCAAAGCACTCAAGACCCTCGCGAGGGGCCAAGCCTCGTGAGGCGGACGACGCAAAACCTCCTCCGGGGTGGCCTAGCTGAGCAGGCTCACGAGGAGTGGAGATATCAAGGCGGGGCGAACCTCATGAGGCTTTCGTGATGTGAGCCGTGACGATCGACACCAGGCGGGCGCCAGCACACACAACATCCTTGTTTCATCTTTGGTGCAAAGGGGCAAGCGCAGCCGCGGAGTACCAAGGCATCAGGCAAAGGTTGCTGTTTCGGTGCAACAAGACCAAGACCAAGGACTGCAAGACGGAGGTCATCGTGGAGCCTGGGACAGCGTCACCACCAGAACTTTGTGCAGGCGAAGACTACTTTTGTCAGGATAGCCTGTACTAGCTGTCCCCCTTCAAATTAGCCCGCCATTGTTGGCTCCCTTCCCGCACGATATTTGGGAAGAGGACCAGGGCCTCTATAAATAGGACTAGCCACCACAGTGGAGAGAAACCATCTCACACACAAGCTCACCGAGCCCAAGAACGCCTCAATCTCAGGAGGCCATTCTTCCCTTGTATTGTTCATCATCAGCCCAAGAGGCAATCCACCACCACCACACTGGAGTAGGGTGTTACACCGCAATGGTGGCCCGAACCAGTATAAACCCTGTGTCCATCTGTGTTGTGAGTTCGTCGAGTTCATTCGCGAGATCCTAGCAAGCTAGAGCATATATCGGTTGGAGGGATAGACTTCACGCGCACCCCAGTGTTCGAACCTTAAGGGTTTGCCGGGACCCCAACCCTGACAGCAGCAACAGCTTCAAGCTGACCAAGATCTGCTCAATGATAAATGGAGCGATGTCCTAGCAGCCGAAGAATACGGCCTCAAGCGCCCAACCAAAAGCTACCCGAAGCGCAAATTGCTACCTCAGTTTGATGATGAGGCGTCGGAATACATACCACCACCGCACAATGCGGTTGACCGACCACCACATGGTCGGGACAAAGCGGCAACTCAAGCCGAACACCAGCCTGCCCCGCCTCATCACAAAGGCAGAGATAAATTAGCCCACGACCATACATATGACCTTCGGCATGACCTAAACAATAAAGCAGGACATACCAGATTGATCTATGGATCGCGAGGACGTGCTCCGACACGCGATGACGGCCATCTATTCGGACGTGACAAACCTAGTCACGCGCGGGCCGAAAGCCGCAGACAGACTCCATCAGAGCTACGTCGCGATACAACCCGATATAGAGTCGCCGCACACCTTCATTCCTTCACTGATGAAGTCATGGAACATGAATTCCCAGAAGGGTTCAAACCCGTGAACATAGAATCATACAACGGAACAACATACCCCATGGTATGGATTGAAGACTTCATTCTCCATATACATATGGCCCGCGGAGATGACCTCCATGCCATCAAATATCTCCCTCTAAAGCTTAAAGGACCAGCTCGGCACTGGTTAAATAGCCTGCCTGAAAACTCTATCGGCAGCTGGGAAGACTTGGAAGAAGCCTTTCTCGACAACTTCCAAGGTACATATGTTCGGCCACCAGACGCCGATGACTTAAGCCACATAGTTCAACAACCTGGAGAGTCAGCTAGGAAATTTTGGACTAGGTTCCTAACCAAAAAGAACCAGATCATTGACTGTCCGGATGCCAAAGCCCTAGCGGCCTTTAAACATAGCATCCGTGACGAATGGCTCGCCAGCCACCTCGGCTAAGAAAAGCCAAAATCTATGGTAGCCCTTACGACACTCATGACCCACTTTTGTGTGGGTGAGGATAGTTGGCTGGCCCGTAGCAAAAACAATGCAAACGACGCCGGCACCCCTGAATTTAAAAATAACAAAGACAAGTCTCGATGCAATAGATACAAGTGACGAAATAACAATGACAACACCGAGGATATGGCGGTACGCCGGATTCAGTGGCTCTAAGTCCGGTCAGCGGAAGAGGCCGTTTCAAAAGAACAATTCAGGCCCATCTAGCTTGGATCGCATACTTGATCGTCCATGCCAGATTCATGGCACCCCAGACAAACCACCCAATCACACCAATAGAGATTGTTGGGTTTTTAAACTTGCCGGCAAGTTAAATGCCGAAAACAAGGATAAGGGATCGCAAAGCAAGGACGACGACGAGGAGCCCCGACCACCGAACACAGGGGGACAGAAGAAGTTTCCCCCTCAGGTCAAAACAGTGAACATGATATACGCTACCCACATCCCCAATAGGGAGCGTAAGAGCGCGCTCAGGGACGTCTACGTGATAGAGCCAGTCGCCCCAAAATTTAATCCATGGTCGTCATGCCCGATCACTTTTGATCGCCGGGATCATCCGACCAGTATCTGTCATGGCGGCTCAGCCGCACTGGTCCTGGACCCAATAATTGATGGGTTCCACCTGACGCGAGTCCTGATGGATGGCGACAACAACCTCAACTTTCTCTATCAGGATACAGTGCGCAAAATGGGCATTCACCCATCATGGGTCAAGCCCACAAAGACTACCTTCAAAGGAGTCATACCAGGTGTAGAGGCCCGCTGTACGGGCTCAATCACACTAGAGGTTGTCTTCGGATCTCCGGACAACTTCCGAAGCGAGGAGTTAATCTTCGATATCACCCCCTTTTGTAGCGGCTGTCATGCTTGCTCGGACGAACCACATTTGCTCGATTCAACACAGTGCCACACTATGCTTATCTCAAACTCAAGATGCCTGGTCCATGTGGCGTCATAACAGTCAATGGAATATGGAACGCTCCCTTCATACAGAAGAGCACACAACTGCCTTAGCAGTAGAAGTACAGAGCGGCCTTCTCAAGCAGAACCTTAATTCGGCTGCCGAGCCCACGGACACCATCAAAAGGGTCCAAACTACCCTGCAGCAGGACAACTCAGCTCATCAGGAGCTAGACTAGCAACTCGGCCTCCGTCTCAGTCCTGGTCAAGTAGTCCGCGCGTACATAACTACGCACTCAAAATTCCATGGGCATCAACGGAGGCATAGCTAGCTTGTGATCCATAGTGCGGCTCAACCGACACCGGATACACACATACTTTCACTTTTATTCTTTTCCTTTTCAAGCTTCAATCCGACAAGCCCCATCTGATGGCCTGATCATCGGTACTCTTGAAGGACAAACACACCAAGGCGGCAAGAAACACATGCATATGGGGGACTTCTCTAGGTGGTTTCGTTAACGATCACTCTACCTGTTTTTCAGGACCCACGTGCAGCTCTCCCTTGGTTAAGGCATAGTAACTAGCCTCCTGCTTATTGCATTACTTGTATAAACGCGCTTTAACGCACCAATGAAATTATAATAAGAACAGTTTGCGGCTCAAATTTTACGGCCCTAGCTTATCACTTGTTCTTCTTTTTCTTTCTTTTTTGTCTTTTATTTTCTGGTAAACCCTGTCAGGTAGCACCCGTACACATTGGTACGTTTGATGTTTGCTAGGGGCTTCATAGCACCCCACACTATGACAACAAAAGTCCGAACACTTTTTATAGTATAGTTCGGCACCCCGAATTTAGCATTATATGCATTGTCTCCAAATCATGTCTTTGGTCAATAGTTGGGTTGCCCGGTTCCGCTATATCGGCTAAGGTAGTAAAGGGAGAACTACTGCGATTGTGCCTTGGTTTATCCAAAGGAGCACCTCAGTAGAGAAAGCCGAAAACTGACTATCATGATGCGGCGAGAGCTGGTCAGCTGTTCGGCGGTTGTAAATCGTTGGAGATTTCTTCCGCATTACGCGAAGGATCGGTACTTCCCGATCAGACGCTTATAGCACTCTAGTTCGGATACTAGGGGCTGCGCCCATGTTTTTATTGTCGAACTCCTATGGCTAAGTGAGGGCGTTAAAGCCGCATAGTCTGGGGTCCTGGTTCGTTGCGCTAAACAACTCCTTCAAGGACCATATAATTGGATCAAGATTGTTCAGATTTCATCCCGAACACCTCCGCACTACCTACGTGGGGGCAGAAGCCGACGACTGGTTAACCCTCAGATTTCATACAACACGGCCGTACAGGAGGTAAAATTTAAAAACATAACAAGCATTATATCACAAACTCACTTTGTTCTATCATACAAAGTAGCACGAACTTGAATACATTCATTCAAAGATAATATCCCGCGAGCACTGCGTTGCTACAATGCGAGACCCCTCTAGGATATTTGCAAAATAGCGCTCGGGTGTGTGGTGCTCCTTGCCCTCCGGCGGCCCCTTGGTCATCTCGACGGCGTCCATCTTCGCCCACCACATTTTGCAGCGGGCGAAGGCCATGCGCGCACCTTCAATGCAGGCCGATCGCTTGACGACGTCCAACCAAGGACAGGCGTCCACCAGCCACTTCACGAGTCCGAAGTAGCTGTCGGGCATAGCTTCGGCTGGCCACAGCCGGATTATCAAATCCTTCATGGCCAGTTCAGCCACCGTATGCAGCTCCACCAGCTGTTTCAGCTGATCGGTGAAGGGCATGGGATGCTCTAGCACAAGATACTGCGACTAGAACAATTTCTCCATGGAGCTCCCTTCTTCGGCCCGGAAGAACTCCACGACATCGGACACACTGCGGTAGATCTGCGAAGGCTCGTAGAGAACTCCGAATCTGGGTTAGTAAGAAATACTTCTTATTTATATATTTGCTTTGCATACTAAACACCTTACCCGCCACGATCTTCCTGGCCTCTTGGATCTCCTGGAGGGCACCCTGGGCTTCAACCCGGGCCGCTTGCGCACTTTGACGAGCCTTGGAGAGTTCGATCTCTCGAGCCGAAACTTCGCCCTCCAGGGTCTTGTACTTCTTCACCGCGTCCTGGAGCTCTTGCTGGACCTCGTCCAGTCGGGCCTTCAGCTTCTTACGAGCGACCTGCTCCTTGACAGCTTTCCCCTCGGCTTCGGCCAGGGCATCTTTCAGGGCCGCGACCTCGGTTGTCACCCCTACACATATAATGACACTACGGTCAGTATACATCATTTACTCTTTCCGAATATATAGCGAGCCAGCTGCTTCCTCGCCTGGCCAAGCTCTTCTTTGGCCCGCTCCAGTTTTTTCTTTAGTCCGGAGACTTCGGCAGTATGAGAAGTCACAGTCAGCAGCGACGCCTGCTTATTCGCACCAAACACACTTGGTTAGTTTCCTGCGAAATTTAATTGATCCTCTGTCCGGTTTTTCTTTCCGAACACTTGACAGTGTCTTAGGGGCTACTATCTATGTGGATATTTTCTCGGCTAAATGTCGCTGACCTCAAAACCTGTCAGTAGGCCGCTGCAGGATTCGGTCAGTCTGCTCTTGACGGACTGAACCTTCTCAATCACCGTACTCATAAGGATACGGTGTTCTTCCACAACGGAAGCTCCTCGTAGCGCTTCCAATAGATTATCTGGCGCCTCTGGTTGGATAGAGGTCGCCGGTGGGATGGGCACGCCTCCTTCTCTCGATGGAGGATGCTTGTCGGACTCCGGGGCCGTATGGGTCTCCAGATCCGTGCTCAGAGGGGGGCCGAATTGAGTACGGCCCCCATCGTCAGTCTCCATGGGGGCTTGTTCCCCCATGTGTCCGGCGGCCAAGGTATCGCCCTCCGGTGCCACCTTGATGGCCTCCTGAACCTCTCCCTGGCCGGGGAAGGTCCTTCGGGACAGCACCTCGACATCTCCCTGGGCCTCGGGAGAGTAAGCGGCCAGCGGTGTCTCGCTGGCCATCTCCTTCGAGTCCAACGAGCCTTTTGATGAGGATCGCTGGGAACTGTCGTGGGCCGGACTGCACTAGCATAATTAATCATGTCAATACGGCAAATAGGAAAGGTTAGATTTATGGGCATATACGAGTCTTAGCACTTACGATGCGGCCCGAGGCTTAGTGTGGGGGCGTCGCTCCGGACGCTGTCGACGTCCCATGCGGAGCTGCTCGCGAGCGGGCCTTTCCCCTTCTTGGGCGCCTCCGCCTCCAGAATTGTGGAGGCCGCCCTTTTCTTCCTCCCCCCATCAGGGGGAGAATCGCTCTCCTCCTCTTCCTCATCATCGCCGTCTTTGGTGACGGAGGAACGGGTCTTGTCTTCGGACGTCGTGTCCGAAGCGCCCTTGTGGCGGGGGCCGCTCCGGACCCCCTTGGCCTTCCCTGTGGCCTTCTTCGCCGGCACCGTATAGGGCGCTGGCACCAGTATCTTGGCTAAATGCGGAATGACTGTTTCTTCAGGCAATGGAGCCGGACACTGGATCTTCTTCGCCCTCTCCATCCAGTCCTGAAGAAGCAATGATAATAATAGCTTAGATATCATCCTTGAAACAAGCAAGTAGGGGATGCGTTAAAAATAACATACCTCGTTGGCGAGGTGGTTGATGTCATGCCCACGGTCCGAATCTGTGGCCGGCGATGTCTCGTTGCCCTTGAAGAGCAACTTCCAGGCATCTTCGTGAGTAGTTTTGAAGATCCTCTTTAGGGTATGGTGCTTCTTCGGATTGAACTCCCATAGAGGGTGGCTTCGGCTTTGGCATGGGAGAATCTGGCGAACTAGCATCACCTGGATTATATCGACAAGCTTGATGTCCTTGTCCACCATAATTTGAATGCGCGTCCGCAGCGCTATCAGCTCATCTGGCGAACACCAGTTCGGGCTCTTCTCGACCCAGGAGGTGAGCCGCATTGGAGCGCCAGAATTGAATTCAGCAGCTGCGGCCCAGTTGGCGCCGCGGGGCTCAGTGATGTAGAACCACTATTTTTGCCATTCCTTGACAGGCTCCACGAAAGTGCCTTTCGGTCAGGAGACATTGGCCAGCTTACTCACCATAGCGCCTCCGCACTCCGCGTGCTGGCCGTCCACCACCTTCGGTTTCATGTTGAAGACTTTGAGCCACAACCCGAAGTGGGGTTGGATGTGGAGGAAGGCCTCACACACGAGGATGAACGCCGAGATGTTGAGGAAAGAGTTCGGGGATAGATCATGGAAGTCTACCCCGTAATAAACATCAGCCCGCGGACGAAAGGGTGGAGTGGAAACCCTAGTCCGCGGAGGAAATGAGGGAGGAATACCACCCTCTCGTTGGGCTTCGGTGTGGGGACAACTTGCCCCTGGGCTGGAAGACGGTGGGCGATTTCCTTCGCTAAGTACCCGGCCGCCCAAAGCTTACTAATGTCCTTCTCCTTGACTAAGGAGACCATCCACTTGCCTTGACCTCCGGATCCGGACATGGTTGAGTGCTAGCTTGAGTGGAAAGAAGATGAGAACCTGGGCACTGGAGCTCAAGAGTGGAAGGGCAGAGGAAGAGAGAAGGCGTGGGAGAAGAAAGGGGATTCTTATCTCCTTATAAGGGCAGTAAATATTGAACGCCTCCCCACTAGCCTTAGAATTCGCCTACTCCCGAGGGCTGTGTAAACGGCACGGTTGGTTTACCCACGCCCGTATTGATGAGAATCCCGCAATAAAGGGACATGATCTCTGCTTCGACAAGACGTGCCAATGGCAACCGCATCTCGAAACGTGGAGCGGCAGACGAAAAACGGTTCGAAATTATGACCAGGCAGACGTAATGTCATGTTATAAAAAGTTGTCAGCAGATTGGACTCGTGGATTATTATATTCTCTCTGCGGTTGCATGTGGTGTGTGTGTTACAGGTCCGGACACGATCAATACGTCCGAAGACTATCTTGGAGTTCGGGAGGAGGAACCCGCCTTGCAATGCCGAAGACAGATCTACGAGCAGGATACCTTGTCATTGAAGCCAGGTTCAGGGGCTACTGAGGGAGTCCTGGACTAAGGGGTCCTCAGGTGTCCGACCTGTTAGCCATGGGCCGGACTGATGGGATGTGAAGAACATGAAGACCGAAGACTGCACCCGTGTCCGGATGGAACTCTCCTTGGCGTGGAAGGCAAGCTTGGCGACCAAATATGTAGATTCCTTTCTTTGTAACTGACCTTGTGTAACCCTAGATCCTCCCGGTGTCTATATAAACCGGAGGACTTAGTCCAAAGGGGGAGATATATTCATTACCATAGACATACAAGCTAGGCCTCTAGGGTTTAGCCATTACGATCTTGTGGTAGATCAACTCTTGTAATACTCATATTCATCAATATCAATCAAGCAGGACGTAGGGTATTACCTCCATAGAGAGGGCCCGAACCTGGGTAAACATCGTGTCCCTTGTCTCCTGTTACCATCGACCTTAGACGCATAGTTCGGGACCCCCTACCCGAGATCCGCCGGTTTTGACACCGACAATGGTAGCACGAGCCATTGATCTACAATAACATAGATATGCAAAAACTATCAGGTACTAAGTTCATGATAAATTAAAGTTCAATTAATCATATTACTAAAGAACTCCCACTTAGATAGACCACCCTCTAGTCATCTAAATGATCACGTGACCCATATCAACTAAACCATGTCCGATCATCACGTGAGATGGAGTAGTTTTCAATGGTGAACATTACTATGTTGATCATATCTTGTATATGATTCACGTTCGACCTTTCGGTCTCAGTGTTCCGAGGCCATATCTGCATATGCTAGGCTCGTCAAGTTTAACCCGAGTATTCTGCACGTGAAAAACTGGCTTGCACCCGTTGTATGTGAACGTAGAGCTTATCACACCCGATCATCACGTGGTGTCTCGATACGACGAACTGTAGCAACGGTGCATACTCAGGGAGAACACTTATACCTTGAAATTTAGTGAGGGATCATCTTATAATGCTACGGCCGTACTAAGAAAACTAAGATGCATAAAGGATAAACATCACATGCAATCAACAAATGTGACATGATATGGCCATCATCATCTTGTGCCTTTGATCTCCATCTCCAAACCACCGTCATGATCTCCATCGTCACCGGCTTGACACCTTGATCTCCATCATAGCATCGTTGTCGTCTCGCCAACTATTGCTTCTACGACTATCACTACCGCTTAGTGATAAAGTAAATCAATTACATGGTGATTGCATTTCATACAATAAACCGACAACCATAAGGCTCCTGCCAGTTGCCGATAACTTTTACAAAACATGATCATCTCATACAACAATTTATATCTCATCACGTCTTTACCATATCACATCACAACATGCCCTGCAAAAATAAGTTAGACATCCTCTACTTTGTTGTTGCAAGTTTTACGTGGCTGTTATGGGCTTCTAGCAAGAACTGTTCTTACCTACGCATCAAAACCACAATGATTTTTCTTCAAGTGTGCTGTTTTAACCTTCAATAAGGACCGGCCATACTCAAACTCGATTCAACTAAAGTTGGAGAAACAGACACCCGCCAGCCACCTGTGTGCGAAGCACGTCGGTAGAACCAGTCTCATGACGCGGTCATGTAATGTCAGTCCGAGACGCTTCATCCAACAATACCGTCGAATCAAAGTAAGACATTGGTGGTAAGCAGTATGACTATTATCGCCCACAACTCTTTGTGTTCTACTCGTGCATATATCATCTACGCATAGACCTGGCTCGGATGCCACTGTTGGGGAACGTAGTAATTCAAAAAATTTCCTACGATCACGCAAGATCTATCTAGGAGATGCATAGCAACAAGAGGGGAGAATGTGTCAACGTACCCTCATAGACCGAAAGCATAAGCGTTAGGTTAACGCGGTTGATGTAGTCGAACGTCTTTGCGATCCAACCAATCAAAGTACCGAACGCACGACACCTCCGTGTTTAGCACAGGTTCAACATGATGACATCCCCTCGAGCTCTCGATCCAGTAGAGGGTCAAGGGGAGATTTCCGTCAGCACAACGGCGTGGCGACGGTGTTGGTGATGTGATCTGCGCAGGGCTTCGTCTAAGCACTACAACAATATGACCGAGGTGGTAAACTGTGGAAGGGGGCACCGCACACGGCTAAGAAACAACTGTTGTGTCTTTGGGGTGCCGCCCCGTCCCCGTATATAAAGGAGGAGGGGAGGAGGCGGCCGCCCCCCTAGGGGCGCGCCAAAGGGGGGAGTCCAACTAGGACTCCCTTTCCTTTTCGGAGAGGGGAAAGAGGGAAGGGAGAGGAAGAGGAGAAGGAAAGGGGGGGGGCGCCCCCTCCCTAGTACAATTCGGACTCCCTATTGGGAGGGGGCGCGACCACCCCCTGTGGGCTGCCTCCCCTCTCCCCTATAGCCCATGTAGGCCCAATATCCCCCCTGGGGGTTCCAGTAACCCCTCGATACTCCGGAAAAATCCCCGAATCACTCGGAACCATTCCGATGTCCGAATACAACCTTCCAATATATTAATCTTTTCCTATCGACCATTTCAAGACTCCTCGTCATGTCTCTGATCTCATCCGGGACTCCGAACAAACTTCGGTCACCAAAACACATAACTCATAATACAAATCGTCATCGAACTTTAAGCATGCGGACCCAACGTGTTCGAGAACTATGTAGACATGACCGAGACACATCTCCGGTCAATAACCAATAGTGGAACCTAGATGCTCATATTGGCTCCTACATATTCTACGAAGATCTTTATCAGTCAAACCACATAACAACATATGTTATTCCCTTTGTCATCGGTATGTTACTTGCCCGAGATTCGATCGTCGGTATCATCATACTTATTTCAATCTCCTTACCGGCAAGTCTCTTTACTCATTCCGTAATGCAACGTCCTGCAACTAACTCATTAGTCACATTGCTTGCAAGGTTTATAGTGATGTGCATTACCGAGAGGGCCCAGAGATACCTCTTCGATACACGTAGTGACAAATCCTAATATTGATCTATGCCAACTCAACAAACACCTTTGGATACACCTGTAGAGCATCTTCATAATCACCCAGTTACATTATGACATTTGATAGCACACAAAGTGTTCCTCCGGTATTCGGGAGTTGCATAATCTCACAGTCAGAGGAATATGTATAAGTCATGAAGAAAGCAATAGTAATAAAACTAAACGATCATTATGCTAATCTAATGGATGGGTCTTGTCCATCACATCATTCTCTAATGATGTGATCCCGTTCATCAAATGACAACACATGTCTATGGTTAGGAAACTTAACCATCTTTGATTAACGAGCTAGTCAAGTAGAGGCATACTAGGGGCACTTTGTTTTGTCTATGTATTCAGACATGTACTAAGTTTCTGGTTAATACAATTCTATCATGAATAATAAACATTTAACATGATATAAGGAAATATAAATAACAACTTTATTATTGCCTCTAGGGCATATTTCCTTCAGTCTCCCACTTGCACTAGTGTCAATAATCTAGATTACGTAGTAATGATTCTAACACCCATGGAGTCTTGGTGCTAATCTTGTTTTGTTCATGGAAGAGTCTTAGTCAACGGGTCTGCAACATTCAGATCCGTATGTATTTTGCAAATCTCTATGTCTCCCTCCTTGACTTGATCGCGGATGGAATTGAAGCGTCTCTTGATGTGTTTGGTTCTCTTGTGAAATCTGGATTCCTTTGCTAAGGCAATTGCTCCAGTATTGTCACAAAAGATTTTCATTGGACCCGATGCACTAGGTATTACACCTAGATCGGATATGAACTCCTTCATCCAGACTCCTTCATTTGCTGCTTCCGAAGCAACTATGTACTCCGCTTCACATGTAGATCCCGCCATGACACTCTGCTTGGAACTGCACCAACTGACAGCTCCACCATTCAATATAAATACGTATCCGTTTTGTGACTTAGAGTCATCCGGATCAGTGTTAAAGCTTGCATCAACGTAACCATTTATGATAAGCTCTTTGTCACCTCCATAAACGAGAAACATATCCTTAGTCCTTTTTAGGTATTTCAGGATGTTCTTGACTGCTGTCCAGTGATCCACTTATAGCAAGGCACACATCAGGTCTGGTACACAGCATTGCATACATGATAGAACCTATGGCCAAGGCATAGGGAATGACTTTCATTTTCTCTCTATCTTCTGCACTGGTCGGGCATTGAGTCTGACTCAACTTCACACCTTGTAACACAGGAAAGAACCCTTTCTTTGACTAATCCATTTTGAACTTCTTCAAAACTTTATCAAGTTATCTGCTTTGTGAAAGTCCAATTAAGCGTCTCGATCTATCTCTATAGATCTTGATGCCCAATATATAAGCAGCTTCACGGAGGTATTTTTCATTGAAAAATTCTTATTCAAGCATCCTTTTATGCTATCCTGAAATTATGTATTATTTCTAATCAACAATATGTCATCCACATATAATATTAGAAATGCGATAGAGCTCCCACTCACTTTCTTGTAAATACATGCTTCTCCAAAAGTCTGTATAAAACCATATTCTTTGATCACACTATCAAAGCATATATTCCAACTACGAGAGGCTTGCACCAATCCATAAATGGATCGCTGGAGCTTGCACACTTTATTAGCACCTTTAAGATCGAAAAAACCTTCTGGTTGCATCATATACAACTCTTCTTTAAGATATCCATTAAGGAATGCAGTTTTGACATCCATTTGCCAAATTTCATAATAATAAAATGCGGCAATTGCTAACATGATTCGGACAGACTTAAGCATCGCTACGGGTGAGAAGGTCTCATCATAGTCAACTCCTTGAACTTGTTGAAAACCTTTCGTGACTGATACGTCCATTTTGCATCATGCTTTTATATCGATATTTATTGCATTATGGGCTGTTATTACACATTATGTCACAATACTTATGCCTATTCTCTCTTATTTTACAAGGTTTATATAAAGAGGGAGAATGCCGGCAGCTGGGATTCTGGGCTGGAAAAGGAGCAAATATCCTATTCTGCACAGCTCCAAAAGTCTTGAAACTTCAGGGAAGACGTTTTCAGAATATATAAAAAATACTCAGCGGAAGAAGTTCACCAGGGGGCCACACCCTGTCATGAGGGTGGGGGGCGCACCCTACCCCCCTGGGCGTGCCCCTACCTCGTGGGCCCCCTGGTGGCCCTCCGGTGGCCATCTTCTGCTATATGAAGTCTTTCGATGAGAAAAAAAATCAGAAGCCATCTTCTCGGATGAAACTCCGCCGCCACGAGGCGGAACCTTGGCGGAACCAATCTAGGGCTCTGGCGGAGTTGTTCTGCCAGGGAAACTTCCCCCCGGGAGGGGGAAATCATCGCCATCATCATCACCAACGTTCCTCTCATCGGGAGAGGGCAATCTCCATCAACATCTTCATCAGTACCATCTCCTCTCAAAACCCTAGTTCATCTCTTGTGTACAATTCTTGTCTTCAAGTCCGGGATTGGTGCTAGTAGGTTGCTAGTAGTGTTAATTACTCCTTGTAGTTGATGCTAGTTGGTTTATTTAGTGGAATATCATATGTTCAGATCCTATATGCATATTAATACCCCTCTGATTGTGAACATGAATATGCTTTGTGAGTAGTTACGTTTGTTCCTGAGGACATGGGAGAAGTCTTGCTATTAGTAGTCATGTGAATTTGGTATTCGTTCGATATTTTGATGAGATGTATGTTGTCTCTCCTCTAGTGGTGTTATGTGAACGTTGACTACATGACACTTCACCATGATTTGGGCCTAGAGGAAGGCATTGGGGAGTAATATGTAGATGATGGGTTGCTAGAGTGACAGAAGCTTAAACCCTTGTTTATGCGTTGCTTCGTAAGGGGTTGATTTGGATCCATATGTTTCATGCTATGGTTAGGTTTACCTTAATACTTTTGTTGTAGTTGCGGATGCTTGCAATAGAGGTTAATCATAAGTGGGATGCTTGTCCAAGTAAGGATAGTACCCAAGCACCGGTCCATCCACATACCAAATTATCAAAGTACCGAACGCGAATCATACGAACGTGATGAAAACTAGCTTGATGATATTCCCATGTGTCCTCGGGAGCGCTTTTATCTATATAAGAGTTTGTCCAGGATTGTCCTTTGCTACAAAAAGGATTGGGCCACCTTGCTGCACTTTATTTACTTTTGTTACTTGTTGCTCGTTACAAATTATCCTATCACAAAACTATGTGTTACCACTTATTTCAGTACTTGCAGAGAATGCCTTGCTGGAAACCGCTTATCATTTCCTTCTGTTCCTCGTTGGGTTTGACACTCTTACTTATCGAAAGGACTACGATAGATCCCCTATACTTGTGGGTCATCAGTGACAAGTTGAGGTTTGTAGACAGTAACATTACCGTCAGCGTCAGTCTTCTTCTTGAAGATCCATTTATTCTCTATTGCTTGCCGATCATCGGGCAAGTCAACCAAAGTCCACACTTTGTTCTCATACATGGATCCCATCTCAGATTTCATGGCCTCAAGCCATTTTGCGGAATCTGGGCTCAACATCGCTTCCTCATAGTTCGTAGGTTTGTCATGGTCAAGTAACATGACCTCCAGAACAGGATTACCGTACCACTCTGGTGCGGATCGTACTCTGGTTGACCTACGAGGTTTGGTAGTAACTTGATCTGAAGTTTCATGATCATCATCATTAGCTTCCTCACCAATTGGTGTAGGAATCACTGGAACTGTTTTCTGTGATGAACTACTTTCCAATTCGGGAGAAGGTATAATCACCTCATCAAGTTCTACTTTCCTCCCACTCACTTCTTTCAAGAGAAACTCCTTCTCTAGAAAGGATCCATTCTTAGCAACGAATATCTTGCCTTCGGATCTATCATAGAAGGTGTACCCAATAGTTTCCTTTGGGTATCCTATGAAGAAACATTTCTTCAATTTGGGTTTAAGATTATCAGGTTGAATGCTTTTTCACATAAGCATCGCAGCCCCAAACTTTAAGAAACGACAGCTTAGGTTTCTTGCTAAACAACAGTTCATATGGTGTCGTCTCAACGCATTTATATGGTGCCCTATTTAACATGAATGCAACCGTCTCTAAAGCATAACCACAAAACGATAGCGGTAAATCGGTAAGAGACATCATAGATCGCACCATATCCAATAAAGTACGGTTACGACGTTCGGACACACCATTACGCTGTGGTGTTCTAGGTGGCGTGAGTTGCGAAGCTATTCCACATTGTTTCAAATGAAGACCAAACTCATAACTCAAATATTCACCTCCATGATCAGATCGTAGAAACTTTATTTTCTTGTTACGATGATTTTCCACTTCACTCTGAAATTCTTTGAACTTTTCAAATGTTTCATACTTATGTTTCACTAAGTAGATATACCCATATCTTCTCAAATAATGTGTGAAGGTTAGAAAATAACTATACCCGCCGCGTGCCTCAACACTCATCGGACCGCATACATCAGTATGTATTATTTCCAATAAGTCAGTTGCTCGCTCCATTGTTCCGGAGAACGGAGTCTGAGTCATCTTGCCCATGAGGCATGGTTCATAAGCATCAAGTGATTCATAATCAAGTGATTCCAAAAGCCCATCATCATGGAGTTTCTTCATGCGCTTTACACCAATATGACCTAAACGGCAGTGCCACAAATAAGTTGCACTATCATTAAGTTTGCATATTTTGGCTTGAATATTATGAATATGTGTATCACTACAATCGAGATTCAGCAAAAATAGACCACTCCTCAAGGGTGCATGACCATAAAAGATATTACTCATATAAATAGAACAACCATCATTCTCTGATTTAAATGAATAACCGTCTCGCATCAAACAAGATCCAGATATAAGGTTCATGCTCAACGTTGGCACCAAATAACAATTATTTAGGTCTAAAACTAATCCCGAGATAGATGTAGAGGTAGCGTGCTGACGGCGATCACATAGACTTTGGAACCATTTCCCACGCGCATCATCACCTCGTCCATAGCCAATCTTCGTTTAATACGTAGCCCCTGTTTCTAGTTGCAAATATGAGCAATAGAACCAGTATCAAATACCCAGGCGCTACTATGAGCATTAGTAAGCTACACATCAATAACATGTATATCAAATATACCTTTCACTTTGCCATCCTTCTTATCTGCCAAATACTTGGGGCAGTTCCACTTCCAGTGACCAGTCCCTTTGTAGTAGAAGCACTCAGTCTCAGGCTTAGGTCCAGACTTGGTGTCAGGACCCCGATCCTAAGTCACACCGATCTAGCATGTAACACTTCATATCACTTTGCGGCCTCATGCACGGTATTCCCACGGGTGCCACCTTTCCTGGCCCGGGACCGTTTGCGCCTTTGGCCTCATTTATATGATAATGTCGCTAGCATCCATATGACAGAGAACCTGGGCCGACATGGCTAGTTGTGAACCCAAAGCGGCACCAACCTATGGGGAAAGGCATACATGAATCACATCGAGCATGTCAGTCAGCAGCGTGTGAATCCGGGCTGTAGCACTGGGCTAACAGGACTCTGGGAACCCTGGCTGTAGCAGGCTAGGAAGGACTCCGGATGTCACCGCATGACATTTCCCCGAAGGGACAGACACAGGAACGAAGTGAAACACATGCCGGCCAGTCAAGTGTCCTGAGCAGTAGTGCTGGGCTAGCAGGACTCCGGTGAACCGGGCTGTAGCGGACTACTATGGCTCATGGAAGCACTAGACTACATTTCCCCATAAGAGAGGCTACCAAGGATAAACAACTAGATTGTCGGATCCCACACATACCAAGCATTTCAATCATACACACAATATGCTCGATATGTGTAATTACAACATGGCATCACAACATAACTCTACGACTCAAGTATTTATTCATTAGGCTCCGAGGAGCGAGATATTACAAACATGGGTCTC